>NC_056726.1:773775151-773961565 GCF_019279795.1 Protopterus annectens | reverse complement strand
TTGAGGTTTTCAAAGACAAAAAAACACTTCCCAAATATACAATACTGTGTACTACTATAGTGTTATGTTTTCAGCATTATACACACAATACAAAATTGTTCTTATTTTTGGGCCTTTGTCATCATTATAACAAGTTACTTTCAGGCCTCAATACCTCTGGCATGACTGGCCTGCTGTCAAGTGCACGCATCTATATGTGCAATATATGCACACATGAATGATTAATGGCTGTAATCTGATCAGTACTACAGTGTCTATCTGTTAGTAACCGGGAAGTCTTCAAAGTAATAAAGCATTTTCTTTGGAGTTGGTAGTGTTAAAAGTAAAATGTAACAGAACAGAGTGAAATAATTGCAGAAAGCTTTTGCATATTAACTATGACGTTAGTAATGTTTCCTGTTTTTTCTCTCACCCCACCCCTTTTCCTCTTCTTTTTTATTGTTTAATTTGTTTTCATTTTGTTATTATGTGTACTTTTGTATTTCTTTTTTTTAATTTATTATTCTGATTTTGTTTGTATTTGTTGTTATATAATTTGTTTTTGATATTGTTATTATGTTTATAGGTTCATAGGTTCATAGGATGATACTAGGCTATTGGCCTTAGGGCCTATACAAGCCTAGCCATAAAAATTCCCTGGCTATTTCTTCCCACACTATTTACTTTCCTAGACCCCTATCTAGCAGGGCGACTACCATGATCCCCGGGGTGAATTTCCTTTCTCCCATCCAATCATCAAGGTTCCTTTTGAAGATGGCCAAAGAGGTGCTCTGCTTGACATGTATGGGCAGTCTATTCCAGAGTCTGGGGAGTCTCTAGGTCAGGAACCTATCCCTCCAGCATGTTTTGTTTATTGTGATGACAAGGTTTAGATCCCTGGAACGTGTGGCTCTGAGGGATTGGGATTTCTTTAAGTGTAGCATGATCAACAGCTCTGGGTTTGACATGGCCTTGTATGTTAAGCAGAGACTGCCTCGGAGTAGACGATATGCGACAGAGTATAGCTGGAGTTTTTTAAGGTGGTCAGCATAGGGCATCTGCTTTAGGCCTGTGATTCTTTTAGTGAGGTATTTCTTTGGCCTTTCTAGTTGTTGCAGATGTCTTGAGAGGTACATACTAAATGGGGCATTGTATTCTCTAATGGGTCTAATGAAGGATGAGTACAGTGGGACAATGACCTCCTTTTTTCGGGATGAAAAGCCCTTAGTGATGAGGTCTGCCACATAGAAGGATTTCCTGACTGTTGTGGCGATGTGGTTATTGAAGGTGAGACCACTGCCCACCTGTGTCCCTAAGTCTCTTATCACACTTTCAGTGTTTAGTGTACTGCCACCTGTGTGGTAATTCATGGGTACATGTTATTTCCCAAAGGGGATAACTATACATTTCTTGGCATTAAGCTTGAGCCCATGGCTCTGGCATCAAGCATCTGTTTCTGTAAGGCCCTTTTGTAGAGTATCCACATTATTTGGGGATTCAATAATGGCTCCCAGTTTGCATTCATCTGTGAACTTTGTTAGCCAGAGTCCCGTAGTGTTGGCCTGTACTTCAGAGAAGTAGATGCCAAATAAGAGAGGTCCCAGGACTGAACCCTGAGGTACTCCACTTGTCACTTGTCTGGAGCTGTTTTTGAAGTCAGCTACTTTACAGTGTGGGTTCTGTCAGTAAGCCAGTTCGCAAGCCATCGAGTGACATAGGGATTAATGCCCAGCTTAGTACATTTATCTATGATTCCAGAGTGGGGGATGGTGTGAAAGGCCTTGGCAAGGTCCAGATAGGCTGTGTGGACTGCTTTACCATCATCCACGGCTCTGGAGACTGATTCAAAGACGTCAATCAGGTTCAGGTGACAAGATTGGTCCTTCACAAACCCAAACTGGGTGGGGTCCAGTGTTTGAAGGTTGCTAATGTCTTTGTTTATAAGTTCCAGTGAAATACGTTCCATGGCCTTGCAGATCAGGCTCGTCAGACTGATGGGGCGGTAGTTCCAGGGATTCAAGGTGGACTGCCCCTTGTGGAGTGGGATAACTGTAGTTGTGCGCCACTCAGTGGGCATGAAGCCTGAGGTGAGGGTATAATTAAACATGGCACTTAGGTGAAGTGCCAGTTCATTTTGTAGTTCATGTAGTACACAGCCCGGGATGTCATCTCATCCCATGGATGCTGTATTCTTAGCTTTGGAGAATGCGTTTTTTACCTGTGTGGCCGTTATTACTGGAATTTGGCAATCTTCCGGTATTGAGATGGCCATTTAGGGGGTGAAAGGAGGGTGAAGGTGGCACTGAATTGATCTGCCAGGATATTGGCAATATCCTTGGATCACTATATTTAATGCCATTCTGTTGTAGCTCAGAGCAGATCAGAGCATTGCCATTTAGATTCTTGACATAGATATAGAATGCCTTGTGGTTGTCTTTGGAATCTTTGGCAATTTTATTTTCGTAACTAGCTTTGGAGGATTTTATGAGGGAATCTTAGCTTCTTACTGAGGCTGATAATGGAGTTTTTTGCATCCTGGGATTTTCCTCTTTTCTGCAACAGTTTCTTCCTTTTGTTGTAAAGTTTGTTTATGGCAGGGGACCACCAGATTGGCTTCCTTTTTTTGGAGGAGAACATCTTGGTTCTATTTGGGATGGCACGATTCATGCATGAATGGATGTGCTCATATAGTGCCTTAGTGTAGGACTCAGCAGTCGAACTTTCAGTTCCCGTCTGCATGGGTGTCATGAAGTTTGTAACTTCTGACTTGAGTAGCATGAAGTTGGCTTTGCAGAATTTTTTATGGAGGTTTCCTTACTGGGGGATAGGGGTGATATGTGGATGTTAAGGGTGATTAGCTTATGGCCTGACCTGACCAATGAGGGGGTGACCATAGGTGTGGAGCATCGATTTCTCATGTTGGTAATAACCAGGTCTAGGATATTGGATCCCCTAGTGGGACTATGGATTAGCTGATCCAGGGCATTGGAATTTATGAATTCCAAGAAACATTGGGCAAAGGTGTTGGTACACGAGTAGTTTTCCCAGTTAATGGCAGGGTAGTTGAAATCAGCTAGTATTAGGGTGTTTGGTTGTATATTAATATTTTCCAGTATGTTTAGAAAGGTGTAGTGAGAATCTTGGGGCATGGTGGGGGATCTGTAGCAAGCTGCTATTTGTATTGCAGTCTTACCTAGTGTTAGTTGCACCTGGAGAATTTCAGACGCATTGTGTTGGGCAACTAACCTGGTGGTGTGAATATCATTGGTGAATATGGACACTCCTCCACCTTTAGTGTTTCGATTCTGGTTTGGTGGCCAAAAAGTGTGGTAAGAGTTGTAGCCTGGTATTGCAGGGGTGCTCTCTGGAGCCTTGAACCAGGTCTCAGTTACTGCACAGATATCGATGTTCTCCATTTTTAGGAGTGCCTCGAGAAAGGCATTTTGAGGTTTAGACTTCTAGCATTGAGTAGCATTACCTTCAGATTTTGCATGCTCGTACCTGTTATGGTGGTGGTTTTGTCCTTTGAACTTTGCCTAAAAATGGCACTTTAGGGGTGGCAAGAGCCTTAGCCAGTAACCTGAATCCCAGGGGTGGCAGGTGCAGATCATCGCTGGCAAAGCATCATGGTTCGTTGATCATGTCATCCCAGGCAGACAGATACTGGATCCCCTTTGAATGACAACAGAAGCTTAGCCAATTGTTGAAGTCAATCATTTTGTCCTTATATTGTGGTTATCATTCTGGGCGAAGGCAGGATGCTACTCAGGGCTAGGGTCATACCTGCCTGGGCCACATGATCCGAGAGCTCTTCCATGTCTCTTTTCATGTAGTCCAGGGAGGTACGTCTCAAGTCATTCACTCCAACATGGACAATGACAGAGTCCTATTTGTACTTGTTGTGGAGTGACTTGAGTGCATGAGTTATGTGGCGGATTCTGGCACCCGATAGGCAGCTCACTGTAATTTTCTCCTTGTTCAGCCTGGTGAGTGGGACATCAGTGTGCCTGACTATAGAGTCACCTATGACTAAAGTGTTAGGTACGTTGTCTTGCCGTAGGGGCTATTGCTGGGTGGTACACTAGTGTTGTGAGCTATGTGACACTTTGGTTGTGATTGGTGTTTGTTTGCGTTTGAGCTTCGGAGGTCCTTGTTGCTTGGGAAGGTTACAGTTAAGGGCCTCTGCATATGTGGATTTAGTGTTGCTATGTGTGGGTGTTGGTGGTGTGAGTTTAGAAGGGCTATGTGTTGCTTAAGGTGTACTGCAGGTGTTAACCTTCTCCTCTTGACTGTCTAGCACAATCTTGGGTGAAGAGAGCTTTGCTTCCAGTTTGGCTATGTAAGTGCATGTGTCAAAAGTTGTAGTGTTGGCTGGTATGAGGAGAGGGTTGTCTGTGTACATGAGGCAATTGCTGCATTGTCCCAGTATGCCCAGATTCACCAGGTGGACAGGAGAAATCAACGGAAGCTGACCCTTGAACATGCCTGGTTTGGTGCTTTTTCTGAAAAGTACAGGAGCTATTTTCCCTTACCTTAGCAAGGTACTTTGCAATTATAGGCTGTTTAGTGCCTATGATTAATTTCTCCTTTTTAATAAGGAGAGATGAGTGCTTGTATCAGTTTAAGGCATCCTAGTGCTTTCCAGCAGGTATTAGAGCAAGTGCTATCACAGGGATGCTTAAAGGTAAGATGAAAAAAATGGTTTATCGTAAACACTGCAGTGTGCACTAGAAAAGTTAGATGTGAAAGCAGGTAACTTAAGTTTTACCTGTCTAAAAAGTTAAGTTTTAGTGGAGAGTCACTATTTTTAAAACAGCAAGATAGATTGAAAGGGGGTGATCACTTTTGTATTCCAGTACTATGGAATACGTAGAATGGCCATTACATTTAAATAGTTGAAGGGGAGTGATTTCACAAAATAATAATTTTGTGCTTACTCACACAAGCCAGTAAAAGCAGAGAGAAAATGAGATATATGGTCAAATTAACATAAGAGGCAGGCAACTAGAAAGACAGTGGTATTAAAGAACATGACAGTGACACGGTGGGGAAAAATTTCTGCCTGACTCACAACAGACAGAGCTGTAGTGTCTTTTGCAGTTTTAATATGCAGTTAAAAGCAGAACACAAGCAAAACACAAGGTAAAGAAAACAAATCACAGAACTCAAAATATAAAAAGGCAATAAACTAATACAAAATACAACAAATAAAAAGCAAACCAACCTTTCCCACACAGCAAAGTGTAGCAGAGTCTGGGTGAGCCTTTCCAATAAACTAATTTTTGTTTTTCTTTGTTCATCTATTTGTTGTGTCTTATTTTTTTTTTAATTTTATAAATGTATGTTCATTTTTTTATTACTACAGCACAGCAGGGAAGGCAGGTCCCCTGTGATCTTCCTACTCTCACTCCACCAGCTACAGCACCGAGACCCAGTACATCTGGGCTGCAGCCTGGCAGCACCCCTCCTCTCCCTGCCCCAGTGGATAGGCCTGTGTTCCCCTCTGGGAGAAGTGGTGGAGGGGATGCAGTTATCACCCAGAATGAGTTACCAGGCATGGTGCATAGGATTGTGCACCACAAAGTGGGCACACACCTATGCCGGATGGAGCACCTGCTCTCCAACCTGGTATAGAGTACCCATCAAAGACGCACATGTCATGCAATGCAGCCACCAGTACAGTGAGGAGACAATGTTGACAGTCCACTGGGAGAGGAATTGATTCCCACTGTTACCCATCCTGATGTCCATGAGACCTTGATTTCCCCACCCTCACTCCAACCATGGTGTTCACCCCCCTGTTGTGTCCTTCACCATCCCTGTATCTTGTCTTTTATGTCCTATCTGTTAGCAATTGCTTTCTCACCTTGCAAACTTGGCTGCCTCAGACATGCCTATGTCCCTTTCCCAGCATTCTTCTCTCACCAAACAAAGGGCACCTGTCCCCCAAAACATTGTTCCATAAATAGCTTTCCATTTCATACACATGTCTACCTGACACATTTGATTCAGTCCAATTGGCTATAGAACATGAATATGTTGCTGTTACCTCTGTCTCTGGAGGTGACAGTCCAACTTCAGCTAATACTGTATACATTTAATCAGGTTTTACTGTTGAAGAAAGGGATAACTATGGTTCTTTCTTACACCCTTTCTATATATTCCTGCCATCCTTTTACTTTGTTTTCCTCCCATGCTTGCTTCCCTTTTCACCACTTTCCTATCTTACCCATTTATTGTCTTTATTGAATCATTGCCCCATTGTTAAGCAATGATAAAAGGCAGTAGTATCAGTAAAGGTATGTAAAATTAGCATACACACTTGTACAATTCATGCATATACCTAATTTCTAATCCAGTACCATCTGCCTCCAGCAACAATGCATCAACCCATCCAAACACAGAGTCAATTGTTTAGTAGGTGTATTTTATGCAATCAATATTAACTGTCACATTTTATGTTTATATGTACCCTTTGTACTCCCCATTGCTTGCTCCTTATATCACCATTCTTATTTTCAACATTAACTGTGTATGAAGCATTATTGCATGATAGACATTAATGTTTTATAAAGCCTTAGTGCACAATCCTCAATTATTTATATAAAACATGTGTGTATCATGCTGCACATTGTGCAGCCTCACTAAGCTAGGCAAATAAAAAATGTTAATAAATAACAGAAATGAGAACAGTAGTGACTAGTATTAGCTACAGCTTTATTCGGAACCAGTTCTATGTGGCCAAAGAAAGAAACTTATCACTGGCTGAAGTCAGTCTCTACATGCAGCCAAAGATTCAGTAAAGTAGCAGGTGTTTGCAACAACTGCAAAGTCTGCAATTTTCTATTCAGTATGTAAAATACACATGCTACTCAACTGACTCTGTAGTACCATCTATTAATGAATTGATTCAACCTTGGTTCGCTTCAGATGGTTCATACAGGTGTATGTAACAGTTTCACATACTTTTAAGTTTAAATAAATATTATAAATTATGATAGTTATAATCTGTATCATCATTTTTGTGGAACATGGTAGTGGTTTGAAATGCAGGTTTATATAATAGTTCTAATTTCTTTCCCCTAGGCACACTTGTTGCACCATTGCACACCATTGTGCATGGATTCTGTAAAGAAAAGAAATGGGGAAGACAGGAAAGTGGTAAAATGGGGTAAATACAAGGGGGGAAAACAAAGTGAAAGGAGGCCAGGGATGTGCAGGACGGGTGTAGGAAATAACCAAAGTTATCCATTTCTGCAACACCAAAACCTGATAATATAGGAAGAATATTAGCTGAATTCAGATTGTCACCTCCAGACAGTGAAAGGTGACTACAACACAATCATGTTGTATAGCCAATTGGACCAAATGAAGGGTGTCATTAAGACAGTGGTGTGAAATGGAGAGCTATGTATGGGACAATATTTTTTGGGACAAGCGCCCCTTGTGGAGTGGGATAACTGTAGTTGTGCGCCACTCAGTGGGCATGAAGCCTGAGGTGAGGGTATAATTAAACATGACACTTAGGTGAAGTGCCAGTTCATTTTGTAGTTCATGTAGTACACAGCCCGGGATGTCATCTCGTTCCATGGATGCTGTATTCTTAGCTTTGGAGAATGCGTTTTTTACCTGTGTGGCCGTTATTACTGGAATTTGGCAATCTTCCGGTATTGAGATGGCCATTTAGGGGGTGAAAGGAGGGTGAAGGTGGCACTGAATTGATCTGCTAGGATATTGGCAATATCCTTGGATCAGTATAGCAGATCTGAGCATTGCCATTTAGATTCTTGACATAGATATAGAATGCCTTGTGGTTGTCTTTGGAATCTTTGGCAATTTTATTTTTGCAACTAGCTTTGGAGGATTTTATGAGGGACTCTCAGTTTCTTACTGAGGCTGATAATGGAGTTTTTTGCATCCTGGGATTTTCCTCTTTTCTGCAACAGTTTCTTCCTTCTGTTGTAAAGTTTGTTTATGGCAGTGGACCACCAGATTGGCTTCCTTTTTTTGGAGGAGAACATCTTGGTTCTATTTGGGATGGCACGATTCATGCATGAGTGGATGTGCTCATACAGTGCCTTAGTGTAGGACTCAGCAGTCGAACTTTCAGTTCCCGTCTGCATGGGTGTCATGAAGTTTGTAACTTCTGACTTGAGTAGCATGAAGTTGGCTTTGCAGAAGTTTTTATGGAGGTTTCCTTACTGGGGGATAGGGGTGATATATGGATGTTAAGGGTGATTAGCTTATGGCCTGACCTGACCAATAAGGGGGTGACCATAGGTGTGGAGCATCGATTTCTCATGTTGCTAATAACCAGGTCTAGGATATTGGAGCCCCTAGTGGGACTATGGATTAGCTGATCCAGGGCATTGGAATTTATGAATTCCAAGAACCATTGGGCAAAGGTGTTGGTACACGAGTAGTTTTCCCAGTTAATGGCAGCGTAGTTGAAATCACCTAGTATTAGGGTGTTTGGTTGTATATTAATATTTTCCAGTATGTTTAGAAAGGTGTAGTGAGAATCTTGGGGCATGGTGGGGGATATGTAGCAAGCTGCAATTTGTATTGCAGTCTTATGTAGTGTTAGTTGCACCTGGAGAATTTCAGATGCATTGTGTTGGGCAACTAACCTGGTGGTGTGAATATCACTGGTGAATATGGACACTCCTCCACCTTTAGTGTTTCGATTCTGGTTTGGTGGCCAAAAAGTGTGGTAAGAGTTGTAGCCTGGTATTGCAGGGGTGCTCTCTGGAGCCTTGAACCAGGTCTCAGTTACTGCACAGATATCGATGTTCTCCATTTTTAGGAGTGCCTCGAGAGAGGCATTTTGAGGTTTAGACTTCTAGCATTGAGTAGCATTACCTTCAGATTTTGCATGCTTGTACCTGTTATGGTGGTGGTTTTGTCCTTTGAACTTTGCCTAAAAATGGCACTTTAGGGGTGGCAAGAGCCTTAGCCAGTAACCTGAATTCCAGGGGTGGCAGGTGCAGACCATCGCTGGCAAAACATCATGGTTCGTTGATTATGTCATCCCAGGCAGACAGATACTGGATCCCCTTTGAATGACACCAGAAGCTTAGCCAATTGTTGAAGTCAATCATTTTGTCCTTATATTGTGGTTATCATTCTGGGGGAAGGCAGGATGCTACTCAGGGCTAGGGTCATACCTGCCTGGGCCACATGATCCGAGAGCTCTTCCATGTCTCTTTTCATGTAGTCCAGGGAGGTACGTCTCAAGTCATTCACTCCAACATGGACAATGACAGAGTCCTATTTGTACTTGTTGTGGAGTGACTTGAGTGCATGAGTTATGTGGCGGATTCTGGCACCTGACAGGCAGCTCACTGTAATTTTCTCCTTGTTCAGCCTGGTGAGTGGGACATCAGTGTGCCTGACTATAGAGTCACCTATGACTAAAGTGTTAGGTACGTTGTCTTGCCATAGGGGCTATTACTGGGTGGTACACTAGTGGTGTGAGCTATGTGACACTTTGGTTGTGATTGGTGTTTGTTTGCATTTCAGCTTCGGAGGTCCTTGTTGCTTGGGAAGGTTACAGTTAAGGGCCTCTGCATATGTGGATTTAGTGTTGCTATGTGTGGGTGTTGGTTGTGTGAGCTTAGAAGGGCTATGTGTTGCTTGAGGTGTACTGCAGGTGTTAACCTTCTCCTCTTGACTGTCTAGCACAATCTTGGGTGAAGAGAGCTTTGCTTCCAGTTTGGCTATGTAAGTGTATGTCTCAAAGGTTGTAGTGTTGGGTGGTATGAGGACAGGGTTGTCTGTGTACATGAGGCAATTGCTGCATTGTCCCCGTATGCCCAGATTCACCAGGTGGACAGGAGAAATCAACGGAAGCTGACCCTTGGACATGCCTGGTTTGGTGCTTTTTCTGAAAAGTACAGGAGCTATTTTCCCTTACCTTAGCAAGGTACTTTGCAATTATAGGCTGTTTAGTGCCTATGATTAATTTCTCCTTTTTAATAAGGAGAGTTGAGTGCTTGTATCAGTTTAAGGCTTCCTAGTGCCTTCCAGCAGGTATTAGAGCAAGTTCTAGTCACAGGGATGCTTAAAGGTAAGATGAAAAAAATGGGTTATCCTAAACACTGCAGTGTGCACTAGAAAAGTTAGATGTGAAAGTAGGTAACTTAAGTTTTACCTGTCTAAAAAGTTAAGTTTTAGTGGAGAGTCACTATTTTTAAAACAGCAAGATAGATTGAAAGGGGGTGATCACTTTTGTATTCCAGTACTATGGAATACGTAGAATGGCCATTACATTTAAATAATTGAAGGGGAGTGATTTCACAAAATGATAATTTTGTGCTTACTCACACAAGCCAGTAAAAACAGAGAGAAAATGAGATATATGGTCAAATTAACATAAGAGGCAGGCAACTAGAAAGACAGTGGTATTTAAGAACACGACAGTGACACTGTGGGGAAAAGTTTCTGCCTGACTCACAACAGACAGAGCTGTGGTGTCTTTTGAAGTTTTAATATGCAGTTAAAAGCAGAACACAAGCAAAACACAAGGTAAAGAAAACAAATCACAGAACTCAAAATATAAAAAGGCAATAAACTAATACAAAATACAACAAATAAAAAGCAAACCAACCTTTCCCACACAGCAAAGTGCAGCAGAGTCTGGGTGAGCCTTTCCAATAAACTAATTTTTGTTTGTCTTTGTTCATCTATTTATTTGTTGTGTCTTATTTTTTTTTTTTTAATTTTATAAATGTATGTTCATTTTTTTTATTACTACAGCACAGCAGGGAAGGCAGGTCCCCTGTGATCTTCCTACTCTCACTCCACCAGCTACAGCACCGAGGCCCAATACATCTGGGCTGCAGCCTGGCAGCACCCCTCCTCTCCCTGCCCCAGTAGGTAGGCCTGTGTTCCCCTCTGGGAGAAGTGGTGGAGGGGATGCAGTTATCACCCAGAATGAGTTACCAGGCATGATGCATAGGATTGTGCACCACAAAGTAGGCACACACCTATGCCGGATGGAGCACCTGCTCTCCAACCTGGTATAGAGTACCCATCAAAGACGCACATGTCTTGCAATGCAGCCACCAGTACAGTGAGGAGACAATGTTGACAGTCCACTGGGAGAGGAATTGATTCCCACTGTTACCCATCCTGATGTCCATGAGACCTTGATTTCCCCACCCTCACTCCAACCATGGTGTTCACCCCCCTGTTGTGTCCTTCACCATCCCTGTATCTTGTCTTTTATGTCCTATCTGTTAGCAATTGCTTTCTCACCTTGCAAGCTTGGCTGCCTCAGACATGTCTACGTCCCTTTCCCAGCATTCCTCTCTCACCAAACAAAGGGCACCTGTCCCCCAAAACATTGTCCCATAAATAGCTCTCCATTTCATACACATGCCTACCTGACACATTTGATTCAGTCCAATTGGCTATAGAACATGAATACGTTGCTGTTACCTCTGTCTCTGGAGGTGACAGTCCAACTTCAGCTAATACTGTATACATTTAATCAGGTTTTACTGTTGAAGAAAGGGATAACTATGGTTCTTTCTTACACCCTTTCTATATATTCCTGCCATCCTTTTACTTTGTTTTCCTCCCATGCTTGCTTCCCTTTTCACCACTTTCCTATCTTACCCATTTATTGTCTTTGTTGAATCATTGCCCCATTGTTAAGCAATGATAAAAGGCAGTAGTATCAGTAAAGGTATGTAAAATTAGCATACACACTTGTACAATTCATGCATATACCTAATTTCTAATCCAGTACCATCTGTCTCCAACAACAATGCATCAACCCATCCAAACACAGAGTCAATTCTTTAGTAGGTGTATTTTATGCAATCAATATTAACTGTCACATTTTATGTTTATATGTACCCTTTGTACTCCCCATTGCTTGCTCCTTATATCACCATTCTTATTTTCAGCATTAACTGTGTATGAAGCATTATTGCATGATAGACATTAATGTTTTATAAAGCCTTAGTGCACAATCCTCAATTATTTATATAAAACATGTGTGTATCATGCTGCACATTGCGCAGCCTCACTAAGCTAGGCAAATAAAAAATGTTAATAAATAACAGAAATGAGAACAGTAGTGACTAGTATTAGCTACAGCTTTATTCGGAACCAGTTCTATGTGGCCAAAGAAAGAAACTTATCACTGGCTGAAGTCAGTTTCTACCTGCAGCCAAAGATTCAGTTAAGTAGCAGGTGTTTGCAACAACTGCAAAGTCTGCAATTTTCTTTTCAGTATGTAAAATACACATGCTACTCAACTGACTCTGTAGTACCATCTATTAATGAATTGATTCAACCTTGGTTCACTTCAGATGGTTCATACAGGTGTATGTAACAGTTTCACATACTTTTAAGTTTAAATAAATATTATAAATTAGGATAGTTATAATCTGTATCATCATTTTTGTGGAACATGGTAGTGGTTTGAAATGCAGGTTTATATAATAGTTCTAATTTCTTTCCCCTAGGCACACTTGTTGCACCATCGCACACAATTGTGCACGGATTCTGTAAAGAAAAGAAATGGGGAAGACAGGAAAGTGGTAAAATGGGGTAAATACAAGGGGGGAAAACAAAGTGAAAGGAGGCCAGGGATGTGCAGGATGGGTGTAGGAAGTAACCAAAGTTATCCATTTCTGCAACACCAAAACCTGATAATATAGGAAGAATATTAGCTGAATTCAGATTGTCACCTCCAGACAGTGAAAGGTGACTACAACACAATCATGTTGTATAGCCAATTGGACCAAATGAAGGGTGTCATTAAGACAGTGGTGTGAAATGGAGAGCTATGTATGGGACAATATTTTTTGGGACAAGCGCCCTTTTTTCCTTTTTGGCAGACAGAGAGGAATGTTGGGGTAGGGACCTAGGTATGTGTGTGTAAGGTAAGGTGCATAGGTGAGGAAGCAATGGCAGACAGACAAGACATACAAGATGATACACAGGGATGGTGAAGGATACAAGAGGGGTGAACACCATGGCTGGGGAGGGAGGACATCAAGAGCCTATGCACGTAAAGTTTGGAGACAATGAGAATGAGTCCTCACCCAGTGGACTGTCATCACTGTCACCTCACTGCACTGATGGCTGCAGTGTCTGACGTCTGCATGTCCTTGTATTATTCAACACAACAGAGAGTAGTGTCTCCACCTGGTGTAGGCATGCACCAAATGTATGGTGCACAATCCTACGCAGATCAAAAATATGACCAGCAGACAGTGGAGACAGAATAACAATTAATTACATAAATATAGTGTACCAAACAGACCGGTTTCGACTTGTATATTATAAAGCCTTCATCAATGTGAAAATACAAAGAAAAATACACCCTATTTATAGTGTGTCATCAGTCCAAAAGCCAATCACAGATGTTCATTTAACCCTGGTGCAAAAAGCCCTCCTAATTTAATTATCCATTTTTTTCTCCTTAACATTGAGCAATTCATGCCAACCAGATTTATTTTGCTGCAAGCCAATGATTTTGTTTATATTTGTAAATTGAAAACATGCTGTCTTATGAGTTAGAGTGTGTTTAAAGATAGCATTAGTGTCACACTGGTTCCAAATTTCACTCATATGCTCAGATAATCTATGTCTCACAGCCCTGGATGTTTTTCCAACATAAAAGGCTGAACATTGACAAGTTGCTAAATAAACAACCCATTCTGAATGACAATTAGCAAAAAAGGGATCTCAAATACTGTGCTAGTATTCTTACTACTAAAACTAGTGGTTTTCAGCAGTCTGCAACAATGCCTACAATGCCCACATGGATGGCTCCCCTTAGCAATCATTCCTTCAATTGTACTTTGTCTTTTGTCCCTTAATTTGGGAATACTCTGTTTATAATGGTTGAAATATGATGATAAATTTCTCCCATTTCTATATGAGATGAAGAAGAAGCACCTATCCCCAAGGAACCCTGATAAGCTATTTTCTGCCATAAGAATATTCCAATTCCGGCAAACACTATCAATAAGTGCCCCTGTATTCCGCCCATATGTCATCACAAACCTAAGTTTCCCTGTGGTATCAAAATCTTTCTCTTTATATTTGAAGTGTTCATCCCTATTCATCTCATTAACCACATTCTGTGCTTGTGTAATGTGTCCAGTTGGAATCTTTCTCTTTATATTTGAAGTGTTCATCCCTATTCATCTCATTAACCACATTCTGTGCTTGTGTAATGTGTCCAGTTGGGTAATCCCTTTCCTTAAACCTGTTAGCAAGGTCATCTCTGAAATGCAAATATGAATCCTCAGCTGAGCATATACATTTTACCCTCATATACTGAGATATAGGGATACTCTTGCATATATGAGGAAGATGATAGATGGAGGCATGGAGCAGAGAGTTATACCCGGGGAATTTTCTATATACTTCAGTAGTGAGGGCATTATCTGGGGCCCTGATGACCATTACATCCAGAAAAGTGATCCTATCCTGGTTGCAAATGACCGTAAATTTGATCCCCCACTTGTTTTCATTGAGATATCCAACAAATTCCCCAAGGTATTCCTCATCTGACCTCCAAACCATCCAGGTATCTTCTCCAAATATCAATCTTATCAATATACATATTATGGGATTGATCATACAATATTTGTTCCTCAATATATGCCATAAAATATCCGCATATATGGTGGCAAAGGAGGTACTCATTGCTGTCCCTTTAATCTGTAAGAAGCATGCCTCATGATAGAAAAACACATTTTTAGTTAATGCATGCTCAGCCAAACCAAGAAGAAGAGTAATAAAACCTGGTCAGTAAAGTCCTGACCTATACAGCCAGTATTCAAGGGCTTCAAGGCCACCCCAATGTGGAATATTTGTATAAAGAGCTTTGACATCTAATGTACAAAGCCAGCAACCATATAAATTTTTGTGAATTTTAGGCAGGAAATAGATATATTGGTTCCCGGGGTCCAAAATTGTAAGTTGTTTTTTGTCCTGTCAGTAATGATTCCTTCCTCCACAGCTAATGCGTGGAAGTCATCAATTTGTTTTTGAAAAAGATTAGTGGGATTATAGTCAAGTTGTAAATAGTACCTATGGTCAGTTAATTGCTTATTGGCTTCCAAGTTATATTGATCCAATTTTGTACAACCACAGCTCCTCCTTTGTCCGCCTTTAGGATCGCAATGTTATGGTTTTCAGCCAACATAGAAATGATTGCCATTTCCTGTTTTGTTACATTACTGGCCTTAGCCTGAAAAGACCTGGATTGAAAATGCAGGATCTTTAAAGTGGAATTTTGAAATAAAAACACATTTTTAGTTAATGCATGCTCAGCCAAACCAAGAAGAAGAGTAATAAAACCTGGTCAGTAAAGTCCTGACCTATACAGCCAGTATTCAAGGGCTTCAAGGCCACCCCAATGTGGAATATTTGTATAAAGAGCTTTGACATCTAATGTACAAAGCCAGCAACCATATAAATTTTTGTGAATTTTAGGCAGAGAATAGATATATTGGTTCCCGGGGTCCAAAATTGTAAGTTGTTTTTTGTCCTGTCAGTAATGATTCCTTCCTCCACAGCTAATGCGTGGAAGTCATCAATTTGTTTTTGAAAAAGATTAGTGGGATTATAGTCAAGTTGTAAATAGTACCTATGGTCAGTTAATTGCTTATTGGCTTCCAAGTTATATTGATCCCAATTTTGTACAACCACAGCTCCTCCTTTGTCTGCCTTTAGGATCGCAATGTTATGGTTTTCAGCCAACATAGAAATGATTGCCATTTCCTGTTTTGTTACATTACTGGCCTTAGCCTGAAAAGACCTGGATTGAAAATGCAAGACCTTTAAAGTGGAATTTTGAAATAAAAACACATTTTTAGTTAATACATGCTCAGCCAAACCAAGAAGAAGAGTAATAAAACCTGGTCAGTAAAGTCCTGACCTATACAGCCAGTATTCAAGGGCTTCAAGGCCACCCCAATGTGGAATATTTGTATAAAGAGCTTTGACATCTAATGTACAAAGCCACCAACCAGGTTCAAGTTGCATTTCAGAGATGACCTGTAAAAATTCAGTGGTATCCTTTAGTCTGGACCTAACCCACACAAGCAGGGGTTTCAGATATTTAGTCAGATACTGTGACAGAGGCTCAGTCAAAGAGCCTTTCCTGGAAACAATTAGCCTGCCAGGGGGATGATATACATTTTTGTGAATTTTAGGCAGGAAATAGATATATTGTCCTGTCAGTAATGATTCCTTCCTCCACAGCTAATGCGTGGAAGTCATCAATTTGTTTTTGAAAAAGATTAGTAGGATTATAGTCAAGTTGTAAATAGTACCTATGGTCAGTTAATTGCTTATTGGCTTCCAAGTTATATTGATCCCAATTTTGTACAACCACAGCTCCTCCTTTGTCCGCCTTTAGGAACGCAATGTTATGGTTTTCAGCCAACATAGAAATGATTGCCATTTCCTGTTTTGTTACATTACTGGCCTTAGCCTGAAAAGACCTGGATTGAAAATGCAGGACCTTTAAAGTGGAATTTTGAAATAATAACACATTGTGATTCATGGGCGGAACAAAAGAGGACTTATGGCATCTAAATTGGTCATCATCACATGATTCTACATTTGATTGAAAAAATAATCTCAAGTTAAGTGTTCGATAAAAATCAACATCTTTTGCAAAAGATTCTTCAGGCACAAAAAAACAGGAATATATGTTAAAAACCTTTATTCAAAATACTCATCTCTGAAAAGGAGAGGGGATAGGAAAAATATTTAGGACATTATCATTCTTTACTTCTGCACACATTTGTGAACCAAACCCTCTATGTTCTCTATATTTCCTATACTTCCTACCCCCACTCCTTCCTCTAGGTTTAACTGCATAAAATTGTTTGAATACTTATGTTTCTGTGCTGGTGAGCCTGTAGAAGAAAGGGTGTCATTGCCCGGCCCCAAGGAAGAATCCTCACCTGAAGTATCAGATACCCCAGACCTCTTAAGAATAGATCTTGGACATTTTCTACTAGTGGGATACTTATTAGTAAACCTAACATGTTTCTCCTTACTTTTGGAGAATGGGTCCCCTTGCTCATAATCCAAAACATCCCTAAGAAACTTCTTCTTTTTCCTCTCTCTAAGTTGAGTTTCCAAATTAGTAAGTTCTATATTTAATTTATTAAGACAAAGTAAATAATTTTGCTGTCCCTTGTATTCTTTAATACGTCCAGTAATCTCACTGATGGCACCCATTTCAGCATCAATGGTTTTGTCATAGAACCCACATAAAATTTCTACAAATTGCATAGTAGCTTTATGTTGGGCATCCTTCCATTGTTGATAAAGCAACTCATCTGGGCCACCAACCATAGGCTGAACCCTAACTCTCAGGCCCTTGGTGTTATACCTTTAGTCATATAGGCTTTGAAAAGCTTATAATGCCAAACATTATTCGTCATTGATCTCATATGTTTTGTTAAGGTGTCAAAAAGAACAATCCTACGCACCAACCTTGACAGTTCATTGTGGTTGATAAAATCACCACCTCTGCCACTGCTGCTGGAGGGAACCACTGGCCTATCCTGTAGGCAGAAATACTTGAGGGTCCAGGTAGTGCAGGGGCATTAGAGGGGGTGCTACCAGGGTGTGTCCCTGATGTGCTAGGACATGGTGCCATAGCCAGTGAAGTGGGGGCAGATGGCTCCCATGGGACAGGCATACCCCACTGTGGTGTGGAAAAAAGGGAAAAAACATAAGGGGCAGGGAGAGAGAAAAAAGGGAAAACATTAGCAACATTATGAGTGACATACAAATCAGTGATACAATTGTTTCACTCTATTATGTTATCTTTACTATAAACAGTACAAAATGTAAATAGAGTTTTTTATAACATTTCTGAATACCCAGTTGATAGATTCATACTACAGTACAGATTTCAGCCAGCAATCCTTGATGAGCACATATAAGCAACATGTTGCTGTGCTGTTGTCCAAGGGGAAGGCCAGTATGGCTGAGCATACAGCCATCTGGGATGAACTAGTGGCCAACATTAACACCGTTGGGCAACACAATCGCACATATGTGCAGGTGCATCACAGAGCCACAGGCATGGTAACTGCTGCACGTAGGCATGCAGCTGCAGTGGCATGCAATCATCAAGTCACAGATGAGGCTCTGCTGTAGAACCCCCTCTCACTGCCACTGAGGAATTCCTAGTAGACATTGCCACCCAGGACAGCTCCCAGCAATCCATGGCACATTATGTTCTGGATATGGGTGTAACTCCTGCATCCTAGGAGGAGCTTTCTTGTATGTTTCGTCAGATGATAATTAGAATATTGTGGCATAGTGTACTAATTTCAATAATGTATATGTCTGTGTCAGTTGTTGTTGGGTGGGTGGATTTAGCATTGCTACAGTGTAAGCTTAAATTGAAGTTGTCAGCCACATTTTTGTTGACATTTGAGGTACTGCAGATATAGAGGTGTAAATGTATTACCCCCTATTTTACTGTTAAATATGATGCTGTTGCCATTACCTCTTGCTTTACTTAATCCAGGACCATCAGGAATACAGAGATGCAGGCCTCCAGCAGATGGTAAGCCTAATACATTTATGTCAGTACTGTAGATAAATTTCAGGATATCTCATAATGTGACTTCTCTGGCCTGTTGTATGTATTGTTGTACTGTCTGTAATAGTGACAGCAGTGTACTTTATTTAGCATATATTGCAGCATAGTAGTGCAAGTATTAATATATTCCTGTGTTTCTCCCTTTTTATTGCAAGTGAGCATGACAGTGGTAGTGTGGGCACTCTGACACCTGTTGTCAGTGTCACAACGGACACTGTTGATGGTGGCCAAACTGAGCACAATAGGGGGTGCAGAGGATGAATCTGCCACAGATGTTGACATCCATTGACCTCCCCCCTTCATTTTCCCCGGGCACAGCCAGTAGATTTATGCAGTCCACTGAGGCCAGTGATATTGATCAGGTTAAGGACATTGATCAGGAGAGTGTGGCTACTGCAGCTTCAGTGCCTGTTGAATCTTTCCATAGCCAAAGTGCTGGTGAAGTATCATGCAGGTAGGTTGATAGGGGGTGCTTGAAGTAGGCCAGCTGTCCCTCTTCCACCTGGTGCAGGTGTCTCTTCCTGTGTCACTCTGTGGATGTTTAGGACCATCATGAAGGCACAGAAACATTCTGAAAGATGCTCCAGACAAATACTCAGGGTTCTAGATGTGGCACAGTCTGGCATCCTTGACTGCCTCTTCCGTGTAGCCAATTCAATGGATCTGTTGAATGACACATTGGAACATGGACTGGCTGTGATGGAATGAGGGATTTGTATCATGGACTGTCTGTAGTGTCTGTGATGACACATCTGCTGGGAGGGGGATGTTCACGTGGGCATAGGTCAGCCACAACATCTGCTGCTAGCCAACATGGCCATGCCCAATCATGCTCCCATAGTGGCAGTATTTCCCCCTCCATCAAGGAGTGTGCTATCTACATCCAGGCATGGCAGGTCATGGGGTTGTGGTCCTGGGAATTCCCATAAAGGGAGCATGTCCAGACAACAGTCATATTCAGGTAGTAGCACTGCATCTGACAGTGGGCGTGGAGGTATCAGTGCATTTCCTGGCGGAGCCAAGTCTCATGATAAGGAGGACAACAATAAACTGACAACTCTACCACATGCAGCTCACACCTGTCCAATATGCCAAGATTTACAGCTAGTACAGAGCTTAGCTATGTTCATGTACAATGTCACACACTACTTTCACATGGAGGACTCCTACAGACACAACAGACGCACACACGACAGTTACACAGTTCAGCCTGCTTGCTTCCCCATTTTAACTCACAGACACTCTCAACAACCTTTGTTATCAACCTAGGCCTCCTGCCTCCACCCACAATGCTCTGTGCAAGTGATGATGACTGTGCCATATTCCTGATTTCTCTCTTTTGGATTCAGGGAAACTTAAGCTTTGTGTCGGATGCACAGGTTGCTTACCTACATTATTATTTAGTATATCTACATTTTTTATTTATTTATTTGCAGTTTGTTTGCCAGGATAGTCCAACTGGGCCACAAAGAGCCTGTTTTCAATGGAGTCCTGGGGAGAAAAGCTCCAGAAAAATACAAATACATGATACACATTTCACATTTACATTACAGATTATCTCATATGAATACACATTCAATATAATAAGAAAATATTAACAATGATCAAATACATCAGTATAGTTTGTAAAACAGCAATAAAACTTTTTTTTTTGCTCAAAAGTAGCAGCATAGGGTAACTGTTAAGTAGTTGGTCAAATGCTTCAATAGAGCTGTGGAATTATAGGAGGCAGTGATGGTGTATTTAGTTCTAGGAGAGTAAGAAGTGGTATTAGACAGATTAGGTAGGATGGGAACAGGAGCACTTCCATTGTGAAGTTAGGTGTGAGTGCAGCAAGGTTTTAAATGAGGAGAGACAGCAGGTCAACATTTATGTTGTTTAAATGTCAATTGTACTTGTGAATTGAATTTTCCTTGCCAAGTTGCCAAGTTGTACACTGGATAGAATCATAATTTCACTAGTTTATAGTGTATTTTCTTGTAAGGGTTGTGAATTTAACAACTACAATGTGTCTCATTACTTTCTAACTGTTCTCTTTATTGATTATCCAGTACAAACATATGGTGCACATCATACGTTAGGCCATCACATTCAGATCTCTGGATTGTATGACAGCACTGTAGTATAGTATTATGTTCTCTGTTGCATGTAGCTGACAAGAAACATGCATCTGCTGGACACCCCACAGGGCTTTCTCATCAAGCTAACACAGAGCCTACAAACCATGCCATGATGTATGTGTACAGATTAAAACACATGTCAATTTAATCTGTCTTGTATCACATGATGTGATGTCTGCCTGACATCCAGGCCACTGTCTGATCATGTCCTTGTGAGATACATGCATATACAATACTCTGATATAGCCAATGATATCAGCATTGTCTGTTGAGCATATGGGAATAACAGTGTCCCATCTGCTGGTGTAAAACACTGAATTTAGTATCAAGTTGCAGCTGACTCTCTCTCTCACACACACACACACACACACACACACACACACACACACACACACACACACACACACACACACACACACACATATATATGCACAGACACATACATAAGCAGTCAACTGAAGTGAGAACACAAAACCATACCCATCTATATGCACAGACTACAGAACACAGTACTTAACACATATGCCACAGAACAAGTCTGACTTACACAGCAGACCCTGTGAGAGACACAACAGCTTGTGAGGCCAGTATGGAATGAATGAGTAGGGATGAGAAATTGTCAAAAAATGGCCAGCTATGCCATTGGAAAAGTAACTGCAGGTTCTATTTTGCTGACTAGACACACACACATACACACACACACACACACACACACACACACACACACACACACACACACACACACACACACACACACGCTCAACTGAAATGTGAATAGAACCCCTACCAATCTAACTACACATGCTACAGAACACAGTACTTAATGCATGCGCCACTGCACAAGTCTTGGAAATGTAATTGCAGGATAGTACTACTATTCTGCTGACTAGACACACAAACACACACACACACACACACACACACACACACACACACACACACACACACACATGTACACATGCACGCATGCACACACGCACACACACACAGTCAGCTGATGTGAGAACAGAACTCTTACCTAAGTGCACAGTGCTTAATGCACACACCACGGAACAAGTCTGACTTATAAATGAGTGCAGGTGAACTTATAGTAGATTACATCAGCAGGCCATGTGAAGAACAACAGCTTGTGAGATCTGCATATGTAGATAGAGTCAAAGTGTCATATGAGGCTAATAGTCTAGTAGCACTAGGCTGCTTAGAAGCCTAGTCGTATAACAACACAAGTACCCCTACTGAGCATATCTGAATGTTTGTGTTTAGCAGAATAAGGTTGTGATCACCACCAATTGGTACTGCCAATGAGGGAGCACACAAGACTGTCTGTAGTATCAAGTTGCAGCAGACTCACTCACACACACACACACACACACACACACACACACACACACACACATGCACAGACACACACATAAGCACAGTCAACTGAAGTGAGTACACAACCCTCCTACCCATCTAAATGCACAGACTACAGAACACAGTACTTAACACATATGCCACAGAACAAGTCTGACTTACACAGGAGTGCAAATGGACTTATAGTAGATGACATCAGCAGACCCTGTGTGAGACAACCAGCTTGTGAGGCCAGTATGGAATGAATGAGTAGGGATGAGAAACTGTCAAAAAATGGCCAGCGATGCCATTGGAAAAGTAACTGCAGGTTCTATTTTGCTGACTAGACACACACATGCGCATGCATGAGCTCACGCACACACACACACACACACACACACACACACACACACACACACACACACACACATGCACACTAAACTGAAATGTTAATAGAATCCCTACCAATCTAACTGCACAGACTACAGAACACAGTACTTAATGCATGCACCACTGCACAAGTCTAGGAGATGTAATTGCAGGATAGTACTACTATTCTGCTGACTAGAGACACACACACACACACACACACACACACACACACACACACACACACACACACACACAGTCAGCTAAAGTGAGAACAGAACTCCTACCTATCTAAGTGCACAGTGCTTAATGCACACACCACGGAACAAGTCTGACTTATAAATGAGTGCAGGTGAACTTATAGTAGATTACATCAGCAGGCCATGTGAAGAACAACAGCTTGTGAGACCTGCATATGTACATAGCTTCAAAGTGTCATATAAGGCTAATAGTCTAATAACACTAGGCTGCTTAGAAGCCTAGCCGTATAACAACACAAGTATCCCTATTGAGCATATCTGAATGTTTGTGTTTAGCAGAATAAGGTTGTGATCACCACCAATTGGTACTGCCAATGAGGGAGCACACAACACTATAAGTTACATTTTGTCGTGTGGTTGATATATGTGTGGAAAAAAATAAACTGAAACCCCAGGGTTGTAATGTTTGTGGATATGTGTGCTCAACACATCGACTGAAATCAGACAGTATCATATATGAATAACACTTTCTCTAACAATTATCTGGAGTATTCAACCATCCTTATAAAACCAAGAAGAGTATATTTAAGGGTCAGTGTATACAAGCGGCAAGGATGACATCTACATTTAGTGAAATGATCAATGAGATAGAATTCATAAAAGAATTATTTAGGACCAGGGGGTACCCTGTGGAATTATTGAATGAGATGAAAATGTATGTAATCAATGAATGGGGGAAAAATATATACCTGTTTTAGGCAAACAACTACTAAATAGGTCTACAGCTAGTAAAGGTGAAGTTAAATGCAATAGAGCTTGTATATTGGAATATACGCCTCAGGCAAAACAAATAAAAGAAATATTAAGCAAACATTGGAACATTCTTACAGTGGATAAGGATAAGGAAATAAAGAATATAGTAGGTGAGACCCCTCTATTTGTATATAAAATGGGAACTAACATGAAGTTGACTTTAGAGAGGAGACCTTTAACGAGGGAAATAACTCAGCGGAAAAAGGGAACTAAGAAATGTGGAAGCTGTGGACAATGTCATGCCATATCAGAAAAAGAAGATATCATAATGGAGAATATAAATAGGACCAAAGTAATTTTCCACAATGGAAATTGTAATACCAAAAATATTATATATATGGCTAAATGTTTGACTTGTCCAAGCTTCTATATAGGAAAGACAGAAAGAATGTTCACAAAAAGAATTTATGGCCATATTTATGCAATTAGAAAAAATGACAACACTAATGCACTTTCCAGACATGTAGCTACATATGGGAGTAGTCACGAATTTCGATTTGCCATTTTAGAGCAAATAAGTATGGGAAATAGAGGAGGCAACAATAAAGCCATCTTAGGAGAAAGAGAAGTGAGATGGCAAATTTTAACGGACGCCTCAACCACACCAGGTCTAAATGACTATATAACTATAAAGCCTATGTTACAGAGATACACATAAGGAAAGGTGAATCAGACATCTGAATTATATAGACCAACATTACACTATATTATAACTTGTTCACATTTATGTATGAAATAGATCTGAATGAAACTGAGATCATTTAACTTGTAATAGTATTAATTGTTAAATGTTTAGCATATTCATATTCCATTTGTAATAAGATAGTATATTAATTTTTTTTCATATTCTTACATTTTTATACCATATGGAATGGATTATTAATGTAAAACAAATTTTAGCAAATGTATTTTTATTATACTTACATATAGGAAACAATATTAGATAGGAAGTTATTATTAGCAGTATAAGGGGTTATAAATGCATTATAATCAGGTTACTGCTATTTAGTATTGTGTGTTTATATATGAATGAATTGTATGAAGTGTTTATGTGTGTTTTTTTAGAATTAATATTTATTACAATAATTAGTTAGTATTAGTGCAATTTCCAACTTTTCAGCACATGTAAATAGATCAGACTTGCGATATAAATCATATTCTAAATGTTTTTATTCAGTATGTTCCTTTAAGTTTGAAATACACTTTTGGCGCCAAAAAAAACATATAAATGAGCTAACAAATGATTAATTAATTGATTCTGAAGAAGTCCACATTGTAGTGGATGAAAGCTCTAGATCCGTTATGTATCTGGAACTTATGTTATTTTAATTGTAATAAACTGGTGGTATTATTGCTTGTCGGCTTGAGCTCTATCCTTGGTATCCTATCAATAGTGTTTACACAGTTTAATTACTTCGTAACAGTATCATATATACATTTCCATAGCACATTGGGCCATACCCTCAACCTTTTATAGCAAGGAATCTGGACAAAGCCATACATATTGGGTTGAAAAATGACCAAACATAGGGCCACATTTTACATGCTGCTCTTACAAACTTATGCAGTTGATAAAATAACATGTTTTGCAGTAATGTGAATTGTCTGAAGGGTAGGAGTTTTGATGTCTGGCATTGTTTTCTGGCTTTAATGGCAAGTATTTTCAAATAATTTGCCAGAAAATCAACTTTTTATGAGGAGCAGAGCAAAACTGTGATGCAAAAATCAGGACATTCTAAAAATATCTAAACAGTTGAAAGGTATGCATTGGGCAACTGATATGTGATATGGTTAACTAAGTGTACGCGCATGTGGGATACAGCTGTTTGTGTATATGTAAGCAGTATGCAAACATGAGTTGCATTGCTAATGTGTGAAAGTTAACCGTACACTGGGTTTTTGTGATGGCCAAAAGCATTTATTGAATGTATCTGGTTTCTTTGTCTGCCTATCTACTTCCTAGGTGATTCGGTTTCAGCAATGCCACGTTTCACACAAGCAACATAAGCACAGTCAAACCTGCAGCCATTTGTTTGCACTATGCAGCACATCACAAACACAGTGGAATAAAAAAAAAAGAAAAGTAGGAAAACAAATGGAAAGGGAGACATAACATGCACTGAGAAAAAGCAAAACATGACATACACACTACAGAATGATATTACACATCAGATATTTCTACATAGTTCAAGATTTGAACTCTCACACTACTACAGATTCAGAAAACAGGACGGATGCCTTAGCCTTCTTTGCCACACAAACAGCTTTGCAGCAAAGAACAGAAGTCATTGTTCACACAAACAAATGCATCAGAATGTACACTGCTATGAGATCTTCAGCTGTGACTTGTAGTTTTAACCCTCCTTATTATATTTGGATGTAGTGCACTTACTTATCACACAACCTGTTTGTATTCTGCTTGCAAATATACAGCTTCATCTTACTTGTCTGTGTTTCTTGGTACTTCATCAGTTATTTGAGCAGTACTCTGAAACATTCAAGTGTGTAAGACATTAAAAATCACTGGCCTTAAAATGTGTGCTGATATTAACTGGAAGTTATATGATATGCATTTGCCAGCAAGTGAAGGCCAGAATGGATGGCACAAATAGCCATATACTGTTCTTTTGGGGGGACCATTGCTAAGTTACTGTTATGGCACAAGCAAGGCTATGCTGCTCTGGGGGGGAGCTCATGTACTGTTATGTCACAAACAAGCATAGCCTGTCTTTTGTGGGTAAGCAAAGTCAATACTGCTATGGTACAAACAAGGATATGATGCTCTTGTTACTCTCTTTGTTTTGCTGCCTACCTGTTGTTTCATCTTGGGAAGGGTTGTGAAATCAGAAACTGCAATGTGTATCACTATCTAACTTATCTCTTTATTCATTTTCCAGTACAAAGGTATGGTGCAAAAATAAAACCATGTACTGTAGTGAGCATCAGTATACCTCAGAGGTAGGACTGTGAATTTTTGAAACCTGAGGCCTAGTGCTTACTAATGGGCACATATGAGTAAAGTAAAGGTCTCTAATGTTACATGTCAAAGTACTTTTTGCACAAATCCACAGTCCTATTTGCTTACTGTTCCAAGCCACTATATACAAGGATATGACATAATATCATTCAAAAACTATACTCTGGGTTCATGACTTACCTTGCAAATGCAGCACTGGACATATTTTGAGTTCAGGGCTGACTCTGTCTGATGCATGCAGTACACAGCCAGTGCATGGTGAGGTATAGGTTATGTGAGGTGCCTGGCATTGATTTTACTATGTGTATGAGTAGGAGAATGGTATTAGCACCTAGGCGGCCAGTAAATGTGCTATGTGTTGTATTTTAGCCAAAGCTAGGGCATACTGAGCATGCTTATGTCTGCCTGCAGGCACAGCAGTTGGTGGTTCCCCCTCTGAGCCTTCCTCTGACTGTGGCTGTGGTGACCTAGGCAGCTGTTTCCACAAGATCAGATTGTGTAGCATAGTACATACTGTAAAGAGCTGTGCACATGTCTCTGGATTATACTGCAGGGCTCCACCAATGTCTCTAAGCATAGGAACCATGACTTCAACAGCCCATACACACACTCTATGATGTTTCTGGTTTGGGCATGTGCCTCATTATGGCATTCTTCCATAGGTGTGTGTGCACTTTTGATGGGTGTCATCATCCACGGTTCCAGTGCATAGCCAGCATCCCCCAGTAAATGGCCCTGTGGGATGTGCCCCCTATTAAACATATGATACAGCTGTGGGAGATATAATAACTGATAGGGTTGCCAGCATACACATTCACAATTATTCCTTGGGCATTGCACTTGACTTAGCAGTTGATGGAGTGGCATCCTAGGAGGTTCATGTAGATTCTACCCTGCTCACCAGGTGGTGCCTTGATGTGTCCATGAGTGCAATCTATGACACCCAGTACTTCAGGGTAGTTTGCTACAGGGTAGAACTGTTGCATATTCCTACCGCTCCCCTCAAAACTACAGGGTAAACATATGTGCTCACTGGCATGTATGAGCATAGCATCCAGGAATTGGTGAAGGATCCTAGATGCTGATACCTGTAACAGACCCATCATGTCCCCATTTGGTCTTTGAAAAGTACCTGTAGCTAATATTCTAAGGGCAACACATACCTTAGTTTCCACTGGGTTGGGTTCCCCTCGATTGGTTCTGGCTCTGAGTTGAGGGCAGCAGAGTTCACAGAGTTCTTGTAAGGTGTCCCTGTCCAGCCTGTAGCACTCTACAATCTCCATGTGTAGTGTCTGATAAGTTACCTTAGGCCTGAACACACTTCTCCTTCTTGGCCTAGGCCTATTGTCATCAGCACCAGCAGCACTGACTTCAGCCTCTAGCACATGCAGATGTAGAATAGCTGCAGCAGCCCCTAGCACTGTGTCAGTTAAAATTTCCTTTTCTCTACTCCAATGGTATTAAAGTATTTAAGGAAAAACAAGAATGGCAGTTACATGGATGCTTTATAACATGTTGAATAGCTGCACTGTGTTGGATTGGTTCATGAAAATGGAATTCACCTGCTTATACTGTAATTAGCATCTATTATACACACCTGCTGCTTGCTCATCATTGTGCTAGGCATGCCTCAGTGCACCCACCATGCAGCTGTGCATAAATAAAATAATCACAGCAAAATTGTAATTACTTTCCTCTGTTCCCATGATATCGAGCAAACATTAAGTATAAAAAGGAAAGCTTGCCTAGCCTGTACTCAATCCCTGGGCTTTCTGCACTCTAACCCTATACATACACATGGTGCCACAGGAGTATTTACATGACAAGCATAATAAAAGCTGCCATTCATTCCTCCATTGGCGATGGTGCGCTACCCGCAGATTGCACAAGCGGGGACATTAAAAATGTACAAAAATTATTTGAAACAGAGAAGACACATTTTAGAACAAAGTTCTGTGGATGACATACAACCTGTGATTTGTGCATAGCTTACATGTACTTTCACCCTTCACAGACCAATCTGTACAACTTTGAAAGTGTACTCTGACACTACCCCAGTATCATCACTCACTGTTGACATCCACTGAAAACAAACACAGTGGAAGTGCCTACATGGTGTGAACATCCTTATAGGGTTACTCTTTTTTGGGATTCAGCAGTACCAAAGAGTTTTTACCTAATTTGCATCTTCACTATGCTGACAGCCTGGAATCTACGTCAGTAAAGAAACTGCACGAGGGCACAATGTTGTCAACACAAGGGAGGCTATTCCTTTGCCCATATATCTGCTACATATGACATATGCTTACAGTACAATATAATAGTTTGCTTCAGGGTGTTCAAACACTGTAGCAGCCTGCATTACATACAATTACATTTTCTTTTGGGGATGGGGGAGCAACGGTGCATTTATGTCATGGCACATACAAATGTATTTTTTATTTTGTAACTCTGATATTCTACCATCTACAGTGTGTAATTAGGTCATAATATGTGTGAGGTTATATGTTGAGGTCAGTTCTGTGAATATTTTAAGAGCTTTTACTTGCTTCCATGTAGACTCCTTTCTGTGGCTGTATTCGAAAAGTTTTCGAATACATGGTCAACACAAACACAGAGTCTATATGGTTGCTTATTTAGTTAACCGGGAAAGTCCAACTTGGAGCAAAGCCAGTTTTCAGCAGAGGCCCAGGGAGAAATGCTTCAGATGCATGCCTTTGTAACATGGGAGGAAACCCACACGAATGCAGGAAGGACATGCAGAAGCCACACAGAAGGCATCCCAGCTGAGAATTGAACCAAAAAACCTCTTGCTGTGAGGCAACAACACTACCACCGCACCTCTGGACCATCCACTGAGTCACAAAATTGTTGAATCACTCCACTAAGTTGATTTGCTTCATTACCATAAATTTAGCTACTTATGCTGTAAGTTGCATACCAAGAAAGTTTCCGTATTTGCGGGTGAGTGTGCGCCACTGTCCAGAGTTTATCTAAAACTTGTCAAGCCCATATGTTCATCGCTTCAAAAAGCACACACAGTAAAAATTATCATATAGGCTTTCATGAATACCCCCAATCTTTTAAATGGTCTCTTTCAACTTCAGTACTTAATTGTATATATATTCTGTTTTTGCTTCTGTATTAAATGCATGTACAACACATAAGTTCCAAGGATTCTCATGCTTTATTTTTTCATATTGTTCTAAAAAATTTTCCATGTGCTTTTTCAAAAAAAAAATGTCACAAAAAGAGTCCTTATTAATTTAAATAAATAATCTTACCTCTCCCGATTCAATACCCAGTGGTGAAATGATGCTGTCCCATATTTCATACCTGTCAAGTTCTTTTTCTGTTTTGCTATTTATCCTTACTCTGTGTTTTCTTCTTACTTCTGTTTTCTTTTCTTCTGTTGTTTCACTTTCTTTTACAGTCTGTGCATATGATTTCTTTTTCTCTGTCCTTGCTTCTTGAACTTCCTCTTCTTTTATTCTGTTCATTATCTCACCACACGATGCTGTCCTTTCACTTTCTGGTCCACTCTTCTTAATTAATTCTTTTAAATACACATCCCGCAGCCCTCCCAACTAAAGGGTTGTAGCAACACAATCTTGTGTTAAAACCTATGACTCGAACAAATTCCACTAGAACAGATCTTCCAAATCCATGTTTACAGCTTCCAATATCTTCAACTGCCTTTGAAAAGGGTCGACTGCCTTTTCCACTACCTCTGTCACACCATACTCTTCTCTTGGTACCTCTTTCACTTCCAATTCCTTCTCCTCTAAATTTGATCCCTCTTTTCTCCCAATAACAGTACCTGAAACCAGAAAACTATTGTTATTGCCAACTCCATCCTGCAAGTTCTCTCCAAACCAACTTCTTGATTCTCCAAGCTGCCTAAGCACCCAGACCGGAAGACAGGATGCGCCACTACAAAGCAATTCCTTGTACATGAAAAGAATAGGGGAAGTTTTCAGATGCCCTGGTCAAATTTCTCCTTGTATTATAAATACCACCTCAGCTCTACCCTGAAAAGAGGCCACTAGCCTAGTGAGATTCATCTAGTCAACAAAGAATAAATTAAATAAAAATAAATAAAATGTTTTGAGAATTCTTTGTTTTGGATTTATTCTTATGTTACACTTTCTACTTGTTTTTTTCACTGTGCACATGTATGTGTGTATGCTTCTGTTTGAAATATACATATATTAGATAAATGTATATATGTATAACGACAGATAAACATAGATACGCACATCATACATACAGAAAGATGGTGAGTGAGAGACAGCATATTTACAGAACTGAAACAATAGATTTGTTGAGGATATTAAAGGACTGGTTCCACTCCTTTCACAGTTCTGAATGAACTCCAAAATATATTTGTTTTTGTTTTTAGTTACCCTGTTGCTACAGAAGGTTAGAGATCGTACTTTCATGGCAGCACAACATTGCTTATGAGCTTTTCTCACCTCTGTCTATGTATTCAAACAGTTTTAACAGGAAGACCTACTGGGTAGGGTCACAAGCCCTCCTTAAAGTGTGCGAATTGAGCAGAAGGTAAGAAGCCAGACAGAATCCATAACTATTTGAAGATGAAATTGGCTTCTTTACTTGAGTTGTGTTATAACATGTTGTAATTAGGCATCCTCTAGCAGTGTCTTGATCATCAGCCCTAGTGCATCCCAAGCACATGGCTATTCTGAAATGCAGCCAGCCTCTCTCACCAGCATGGCATCCTACCCTCCAGCCAAAGAGAGGAAAGCAGGCAAGGGACAGTCATACCTCCCATTCCCACCAGAGCTCCAACAGGTGTCTAAGCTACTAATCAGACTCAGTTCATCTGGGCTATAGCCAGGGTTTTATCACTGTATGCCAACTGAACTGGCAAGTTCAAAAATCACATTGGATGCAGTTATAAGGTCTGATTGGTTTAAGTTTTACATTCTTAGAAAACTCAAGGAAATATTGAAAACATGCTACGGTGCCTGGGGTGTGATAGACAAACATGATTCCTTTTCACATGAGCAAAACAAGATGGTGGAAGCTACAATCTGTCAGCTTGACTCACATGATAGGGACAATCACAATCACACAATCTCCATTAATGAAGAGAACTTGGAATATCTGGGTGTTTCAAGAAAACAATACCAGTTAGTATCATGGGTTCACAGCCAGAAGTCTAATTTAGATAACTCCAATAAGACTTGCAATGCAAGGAAGTTAATTACCTAGTTCGACAAGTTTTTTGGGGGGGCATAGTACACACAGATTACCAAAAAAGTAAGTCTAAACTCTAAGGTGTCTGCAAAAAAAAACACTGTCTGGGCAGTGGAGTATAATGTCTTATAACAAAACATGGAGTCTACTTTTAAGAATTACCAGTTGAGTCTTGGGTGCTATATCATAAGTCTGAGTACTTGCTTCAGCTTTTCACCAAGATAATACTACAACACTACAAAACCAGAATAATATGAAAGGAGTGTAAACAATCAGTAATGATATGGTAGACTGGCTAAGTATTATAAATCCCAAAAAAGTTGCCAACAAATACTTCAAACAACCCCCTGCAAATTTTGAAGCACTGGCTTAAACACCAAATACTGAAGAAAACAATGAAGAAGTAATGTCAGATATGAAGTAGGAATAGACAATTTCCATATAGCTAAAAGAGAAACATTAAATGTTAGGACATCAGGCTGAGATTTAAGGCCTATAGATATACAAGGCATAAAGCTAAGATATGTTGCTTCACTCTCAAGAATGAACACTTCCCTGTTATCTGCTTTGCATCCCATATTATTATTTCTAATTGCTTAAAATATACTGCAAGATGTTCTAAAGCAAGTGAACAATGTGAAAAAGCAAAAAAAAAAAAGCTCATGGCATACAAGGATATATAGAAATAATTATCACCAGTAGAAAATAAAAAGTTGTTATCCCTTTCTATAGTCTGTTATTGTGAGCCACCTAAGCCATTATTTAAAGTTATGTAAAAATATTAACAAAAATGAAGGAATTGAAAGAACAGGAGGTATATGATACACAACTTGTACCAAAATCTGTCTAAAAGAAACTAGGAGAATCTGACATATAACTGTAAAAGAAACATGAAAGAAAAAGTCTTATAAGTAGAGTTCAGGATAGATGAGAAAGGGAACAACTGCATCACAGTGAGTTAACCAGCACATACAGTGAGGAGAGCTGGAGTACTGGAACAGAAAGTGAAGGAGACAAGATCCAATACGTAGAGAGGACAGAGAACAGGATTTTGCTAACTCACGGCTAAGGGGATTGAGTACCCTGGCAAGGGAGACAAGACAATCAGAAATAAGCCCATCAAATTCCAACAAGAACTTAAGTTGCTTAATTGGTCGGCCCTCAAACAACTACCACTAGAGGAGGCAGTAGCATACTTTAACACTAAATTCCTGAGTATACTTGACTCACATGCTCCTGAACGTACTATTAGAACCAAATCTAATACTGCACCATAGCTCACAAAAGAAACCAAATCTAAAATTAAGCTTGGGACAACTGCCGAGCAACTAAAGCCCCTCCTGACCAACTGAGATTCCAGCAACTTAGGAATGACACTAAAAAACTACTACTTAAACCTTCAACAAAAACACCAAAACAATCCCCAAAAGTTCTGGGAAGGAATAAACCAACTATTTCATACAGGACAATCTACCACTCCAACCCCTTCCAACTCCACCCAAAAATCTCCTGAGGACATTGCTAGAGCCTTTAATAATTTTTTAACTGATACCATTCAGTCCCTCGCTAACCAACTCACTCCCACATGCACTAACATTACCTCAACCGCACCTGCTACTTATCCCCTCTTTTACTTCCAACCGGTCTCTACCGCTCTTATCCGAGCCCTAATCAAAAATTTAAAACCTAGTACCCTATCTGCAACCTCCTCCCTACTGAATACCTACAAAATGCTGCAGATGCCATAGCATACCCCATCTGTATCTTGATCAATAGAATCTTAACAGATAGTGCTATCCCTTCCATCTGGAAAATATCCCATGTTATCCCACTCCACAAAGGAGGAAGCTCAACCAAATTGTCCAATTATAGACCCATAGCTATTCGTTCACCACTGGCAAAAATAATGGAGAAGTGCATCCATAAGCAGCTAATGGACTTTCTCACTCAGAACAACCTATTGGCAAACTCTCAGCATGGCTTTTGGCCACATCACAGCACCACATCTGCCGTCCTTTCCTTCACTAATGTTATTAACCTAAATCAGAATGCTAATATGGTATCCTCAGCCCTCTTTCTAGACCTCTCAAAGGCCTTTGATATAGTCAGTCACCAACACCCTCTGAAAGCCATTTCCCTGGACAACCATGCTATTCAATGGTTCTCATCCTATCTGAATGGTAGAAAGCAGGCTGTATTATGGCAGGGCAAATTGTCCAGCCAGCTTCCTCTTACCCTTTGTGTCCCCTAGGGCTCTATTTTAGGTCCCCTACTCTTTTCTATATTCATCAATAACCTTCACACTGTCATCCCTGAAGCAACCTGTATCCAATATGCAGATGACTCCACCCTGATCTGTTATTCCTCCTCCCCATCAGACCTGCAAATCTTAACCCAGAATACATTTAACACTGTTGAAAACTGGCTCTCTAATCATCACCTGCTCTTAAATCCCAACAAAACTAAACTACTACTCTTCACTGCCACCAGTGGGGCCATCCCACTTTCCTTCTACATAACATCCAACAATGGTACCTCTATTTCCCCAGACACCCACACTAAGCTCCTAGGGGTTATAATAGATAATAATCTCAAATTTGATTTGCATGTTAATTTGTTTGTGTCTTTTGGCTTTTCCCGGTTAGGGGTCATCACAGCGGAACGCCGGTCCACTAATGATTGGTAGTGGATTTTTACATACCGGGTTACCAGCCCTGACGCACAACCTTCAACAAAGGCATGCCCCATTCACGTATGCCTCCACACAGAACACGCTCTAGCTGAGAATCGAATGGGACAACGTCTTGCTATGAGGCGACAATGCTACTGCAGCACCACCACCGCAGTTGATTTGCATGTTAATAAAACTATCAAAAGCATTAATCAGAAGCTTGGCTCACTCTGTAGAAATAAACATTTCCTAACCCCATTAACAAGGACTGCTATCGGTCGCTCTCACCTGCTTTGTACCCTCCTTTATGCTTCTCCTATACTCATCAGTTTGAACAAAACTGAAATCAGCAAACTCTCATACTGCTACACCCATATATCCAGATTCGCCACTAACTAGGACACATCACTGTCAAAACCTCCATCTCCTAGGGTGGCTAGAGTTTCCTAACTTACTTTGGTTTAATCAGCTCACTGTTGCACACAAAATTCTTAATCACCCTGAAAATACTCCACTTAAAAACATTATAAAACCCTATAGCATCTCCAGACCACAACGCTCATCCAACAAACTGCTGGTACAAACTCACATGGCCATTAACTCGGCTGGAGACTCCCTGCAAAACTTGGAACTCACTCCCAACTAACCTTACTCTTGAACCCTCACTAAATCTCTTTAAGAAAGGCCTCAACAATATTTTAAAATGCACTGGCTCTGTCCCTGCACCAGCCCTGATTAACTTAATACTTACCTTCTTGTTTATTTTAGTACTGTATGCATTTTTTCCAAGAACTGTATGCTGTTACCTAGTTAGCTTCGTATTTTACGAAACAATGTGAACCTGTTGTATTCCCAATGAGGGCTACACAGAACTTACTCTGTACATACTCTGTAAACATGTTTTGTCTCTGAAGGTGTTTTTGTAGCTGTGTACCTGTCTTAATCTGTTATGTTTATATCTGTAATCTGGAGCTTTTCACTCCCAGCCTCCGCTGAAAATGGACATGTATCCAGTTAGACTATCCCGGTTAACAAATGTAAAATAAAATAAAATAAAATAAATAAATAAGGGAAACAGTGCAGGTTACAGTGAAACTGGTCTCAGGATTCAGCTTTAGTAACACATAGGTGTAGTTGATAAAGACAGCTGAAAATGAAGAGGGGTGGATGCATGTGATCTTGCATATAAGCAACAATGACCTCTCACACAGAGTAGCTGAGATGGTTGGAAGAAGGGACAGAGACATGACTGAGAGTTGTCAGGCAATGGGGCTGGAAGTTGCATTCTGAGTAATATTATCACTGCCAGTAGCCAAAACATTGAGAAAGGAAACTAGTTGCAGCATGGAAAATGAAGAAAGGCTTACAAACATTTGAAGGATGGGAGATATGGGGACTATATGAAAGAGAGACCAGCTCTATAACATGATCAAGCTCTGCCTTAAACCAGAAGGGAAAGGGTGCAAAGTGCTAGCATTAAATGGGAGTCACGGATGCAAAATAGTATTCTTATAGTCTGAGAATATCTCTTGCTCCATTGAGATGAAAGTTCTTATGTTTGCACAGTATTCCATAAAAGTCACTAATAAAGGTTTTATGGTTTTACTTTTGATACTTGATACATTTTCACTTTAACAGTAATGGCATGGAAAGACTGAGAATCCTGGGGAATGCCTGGTTACTTTCCTAGTCTGTAACACAACAACGAAATAGGGGGTTGTGAACAAAAGAAGCTGTCAGTCAAACTTGATCTAGTTTTATGGATACGTCACAGGAGAACCTGACAGGAGACCACTAGTAGAAATGGTCTACATGGATTTCACCAATGCTTTCAACTTATTCCTGCACAGGTAGCAGCTCAGAAGACTAGATAGTTTAGGGGACGATCAAGACTAAGGAAATGGATTGTTACACAGCTGAAAGTTAAGACTCATGGGGTTAGGTTGAGATGAACAATATTGGGAATAAAGAAAGTGATAAGTGGAATACCAGAGGGGGTTGGTTTCTGACATATTTGAGGTCATAGAGAACAGAATCAGCCTCACTGCTGATAAATAAAAAGTTAGGGAAAGCAGAGGAAGATGCCAAAATAAATATAAGGAAGGATATGAAAAGCTGGCCAAGTGGGCTGAAAAGAAATATTTGAAGTTCATCCTAGATGAATGCAAATTACTACTCCATGGCTTCAGCAACCCGGTGTGAATTAACAGTTGGGCAGCATGGAAGTGACAGCATCAGCCTAGGAAAAGGTTCTAAAGGTGTTGATCACATTATGGATTGAGCCACTTACAAAGGAATGAGATGGCAATGGCAGCATCTAAAAGAATGTTGGGGTGTATCCTCAGAATGATATACCCTACAAACAAAGAAGTATTGCTCTGGCCCTACTGGGACCTGCACAGACTGCAAGTATTTCTGATGGTAAGACAAAAAACAGGGGTGTCAGGCTTCTGGAGGGGTTCCAGAGGAAAATCTCTAGAAAGTGGTATGAGATAGAGAGGAGAAGGTTATAACCAGAGTCTTAAAAAAAGCTATAGCTCTTCTTACTGAAGACCAGTAGAGATGGGGTGGCATAATAAGAATACACATTATCATGTCAGAAAGGGTATAGTGAACTTGTTCCAGAAAAACAACAACAATAAAAGGAGGTGGAAGGATCACAGGCAGAAGATTGTAGGGACTAAGTACTCTCTGAACCTGCAGAGTCTCTTCTTTTCACAGAGGGTTGTAGAAAAACGGAATAGATTGCTGGGATGGGTGGTAGAGATGGAATCAAAAGAGGCACTCATCAGGGTATGAGGCAAGTGAGGTGAAGATAAGGATGAGGTAAGATTAGATATTGAATGCCCATAAACAACAGACAACATGGGGGAATTGTCTTTTTATCCTGTCAAGACAGTGTAATGTAATAGCAGCATATCTGCATGTGGGAATCAACAGAGCCCAGTAAAGTACTATCTTCTGAAAAGAGACATAGTCAAATAAATGGGCACTGACGATATAAGGTAAACTGCTAAATACTAAGATGACACCATTTGTTCATATAATATATGAGGGATGATTAGCACAGTCATATGTGGCAGGGCTAAGAACCCAGGCATGTGAACTTTGGTGCTATATGATTGTCACTGTTGAAGTGACATCCTGACCCCATGTGCAAAAATGGGAACAGGGGTTGTGGATGGATGGATTAGCACAGACATACTGAGTATTAATTAGATTAAAAGTAAGTTTAGGAATGTGACAAAGGGGTAAACTGCCAGTCCAGCTATCTGGAAGTTTGTAAATAATTATATGTCATTGGTGAATATCGATATGATTTGTGTAAGATGCTTATATAGTATGTGTATATCAAACTGCTGGTATAGAAGTATGTGTTGGAGAGGGTTTGTAAAGTACTGAGCTAAAAATGTAACCACAGTGTACCCTACTGGAAAAGAACAGAAATGTACCTGTAATATTGCAACTGTTTAAATGTATATATTTTAACAGTGGCAACTGGGATACAGAATGTTAACTTCAAAAAAATAGCTGAAATTGGGGTGTGTGGCCAGGATGCTGAAGAGTTAGAAGTAGGATTCTTCACCTCAGCTGATCTTGACATATTTCTGACAGGAAATTTTATTTCTATGTTATTGTTTTCTTTATAAAAAGTTAATAATTTAAATTATTCTCTTTGATAACAGATAAAAAATATTTAGAAATACTGGCATTTTCCTGTCCAAAAACTACTTGAAAGATCTTATCACATTCTAGCAAGATGAGTCACAGTAAAACTAACTCTCATGACATTTCATCCAAGAAGAAGCTGTGAATGGTTTTAATTAACATACAGGAGTTATCTTTAAAAATGGATAAAATTGACAGTAAGACAGAAAACTTCATGGACAGATGCACAAAGCAGATGGAATTATTTCAAGAGACACTTAGCCAACAAAAACTTCAAATTACTGGAATGGAAGAATCTTTAAATGATATGGAAAAAAAGAAATCGGAAGATGAAAATAACACATACTTCTTATTAAAATAGAATACCCTCCTGTTGAATAAACTAGATGATCTGGAGAACAGATCTCAAAGAAATAATATCTGGATCATTGGAATTTCAGAGAAAATTGAAGGGAACAGCATGCTAAACTTCTGAACCTCCTGGCTCCCTAACATACTTAATTTGAATGAAGCAATGTCATATGGAATTGAGAGAGCACATAGATCTCTCATAATGATTCCTTCTGTTAAAAATTCTACACTGAGACCTGTTATTGTAAGATTTTTTTCATCATTTGACAAATAATTGATTCTCAAAACAGCTTGGTCAAAATCTCCCATTAAATTAGATTGGAAAATAATTAGGTTTGATAATGATTATTCACTTACAGTAATATCCAAAATAAAACAATTCTTTCCCATCATTAAGGAACTAAGGAAAAAATCAAATTAAATTTCACTGGCTATTTCCAGCTAGACTGAAAATATTTATTCCTGATGAAACAAGAACTTTCAAAGATATAGACACTGTACTTTCTTTCTTAAAAGTTAAAAATGTAATACAGCAACCTGAAGAAATGGATTGGAGCAACAGCTCTTTGAAAATATTGTCTGAGAGAAATGGCTGGAAAACCCAGGAAAAGAAAAAAAAAGAAAAGAAATAAAAAGAGAAGTGACTGTTTATCTAAATTATTAGTATAAATCTACAAGTAGTATTCATATTATGTTTAAATAGCTTTTTATTTTTCTCTCGTTACATTATATCAACATGATCTACCAAATCTTCAGAAAAGAATCAATCCCCCGGATTCTCTATGCCTTGCACGTCATGCAGGATCAGTGCAGGAGCTCTAGCAGGCAATATGTCTGCCGTGCGATCCAGGAACAGCCTGCAGGGGTGTGCATGAGCACTCCTGTAATAGTCCTGCATGGACTAAGCCCCTGTATGCAAATCACCACATTTGCAGGAGAAATCCATGCAAATGAGGTAAATTTGCGATCCAGGAAGCCTGCAACCGGCCGTGCAGGACTAGTGCAATCTGCAGAAATGTACTCGATTAGTAACCAAGTGCATTTCTGCAAAATCCAAAACGGAGCTGTGACAGCTCCAAATAAAGGCTGCATATCAGTTAGGAAGCATGCCAATGTCCAAGTATAAGGCAATGAGCATTGCAAATAGCCAAAAAATTAAAAAGAAATCAACTTTTTTATTTTGCCGATCTCGGCCGTTTAAGCGTAGGGCAGCGGCGTGCAAATGGGATCGGGGAGGAATAAAAAAATAAACCTAAATTAAGCATTCTAACTAAAATCACTATTCTGCCATTCAAGTCAAAGGCAGGCAGAAGACAACATGGCCAGTGAGTAGTGGTTGCTAAGGGAGGAGGCTCAGTGTGAGACATGTAACTATGCATTAGCAGGCAGTCCTATACAAATGAGGGGAATGATAGTGAATCCCAGTTTTCCCCAGCATGCTAGTCAGGTCCCAACAGTGTAACAGTAAGAATAGCTTGATGCAAGCCTAGGACATAGCTGACATCATGGGGGGGGTGTCAAGCATGCTGTAAGCGGATTGGAGCCCTGTGACTTGGGTTTGCTCCTAGCTTAGCACAGCTAAGCTAGGGGGTATGTCTGAAGCTGCCTAGCACTCTTTATATTGCCTAAGTGGGTGTACGTGCCACTCACCGTGTTTTAAAGTAAGAAAAAAAAAAGTTAAACCAGGAAATAGTAGCACTGTGCACATTTGAGGACTCTGTTTTCGCGGCGTGCCCCCAGGCTTAAACAGGAAGGCAATGGGAAGGGAAGACAGCAGAAGGAAGGTAATCAAGGAGAACCAACATAGCTGGCAGGTGAAATGTATCAGAATCAGCCAATTACACAGGCAGCAGACAAGCCCAGCACAGAACACTACTATAAACTATACAAACACCTTCCCCTCTGGTTTTTCCCATACTCTACACCACCGGTGTATACAAGTGGGGAACCTTTAACACTCACAACAGCAAAATGATAGGTGCTGCAATAGCTATCATACAACAACTTGTGGAAGAGGCTGAGGGTGGTGAGGATGTGAATGCTGTCGACCAACCCACAGTGAGGAGATGGAGAAGACTGTACAGACCCAGGGTAACCTACCAGGGGCTACATGAACTGGAGATAGTAGAGTGCTATAAGGTGGACAGGGACCTCCTACAGCAAATTGTTGAGCTGTGCTGGCCACGCCTCACACACAGGACTAACAGAGGGGAACCCATTCCAGTGGATACCAAGGTATGTGTAGGCCTAAGAATACTAGCTACAGGTACCTTCCAAAGGCCAACTGGGGATATGATGGGGATCTCACAGGCATCAGCATCCAGGATAATCCACCAATTCCTGGATGCCATGTCAGCACGTCTGTGAGCACGTATATTTCCCCAACACCCGTGAGACATTTGCCAGCAATATGCAACTGTTCCACCAAATAGCAGAATATCCTGAGGTAGTGGATGCTATAGACTGCACGCACATATGCATCAAAGCACCACCCAGTGAGCAGGGTAGGGTCTACATCAACCACAAGGGCTTTCCCTCCATCAACTGCCAGGTCATGTGCAATGCCCAGGGCATAATAATGAATGTGTGTGCTGTCTGCCCTGGAAGCTATCACAATTCCCACATCTGGCATCTGACACAGCTGTACCACAGATTTGCCAGTGGGGACATCCCTCACGGTCACCTAGTGGGAGATGCTGGATATGCACTGGAGCCATGGCTGATGACACCCATCAGAAATGCACACACACCCAAACAAGAACTCCATAATGAGGCACATTCACAGACCAGAATTATAGTAGAGCATGTGTTTTTGAAGCTCAAGTCACGATTCTGGTGCCTGGACATATTGGTGGAGCCTTGTAGTACTCACCAGCTACATGTACCCAGACTGTCCTTGCATGTGCCATGCTACACAATATGATCCTGCGGAAACAGCTGCAGCAGGAACAGCATGGGGCAGGGCCACACAGCCCCCCACCATTGCCAAGGCCTGCACAGGCACAGAGTGATTCGGAGGAGGAGCAACCTGAGTCTGGCCAAGTAAGCAGAAGGAGGCATGCCCAGTATGTCCTGGCCTTGGCAAAGAGGCAATGCATAGCACATACACTGACACAGGAGGGACCCAGGGAATAACACCTCTCCCTGACTTTCACATACAGTAAAAGGGATGCCAAACATTACACTACCTGTGTTCAACCATGTGTAGGGAGTGTACTATTTGCATCAGACATAGGCAGCCCTGTAGCACCACCCTCAATACTGGGACACCCACAAGGTAAGTGACTCACACATGCCAGTCAGGGGGATTAACATCTGTGCTATGTCCTCTGAATGATGCCTATGGGTAACCTCCCCCCCAGGCCTACACAGACAGACTATAGCAGGTCAGGCAGTGTGATGTTAGTTCTGAAGGGTAGAAAGTCAGAAACTAATATGTAGGTAAATCAAAGCTAAGATCTGTAGTACACTGATATGCCTCTAGTCAGCATGATAGGTAAGAATACAGAATGAAATGGGGTACCAGACATACCAGTACAGTCATAGCAAATGTGTACAAGTGTCAGGTGTGCCCCCCCATCCTACGTAGAAATGTAGTAGCAGTCAGGTGTGCCCCTCCCAATCATGTGTAGAAATGTAGAAATAGTCAGGTGTGCCCCCCATCCTACGTAGAAATATAGCAACAGTCAGATGTGCCCCACAATCCTGTGTAGAAATGTAGAAATAGTCAGGTGTGCCCCACCCCATCCTACGTAGAAAAGTAGTAACAGTCCGGTGTGCCACCCCACCAATCCTGTGTAGAAATGCGGAAATAGTCAGGTGTGACCCCCATCCTATGTAGAAATGTAGTAACAGTCAATGCCAAATGATCGATGGATACCCTGCAGAAACAGTATGCTACCTGTAGGTGTACAACACAATGGTCGGCACTGCAGTACAAACTACCTGTACTCGATCCACACATTCAATACAGATGGGCATACTGGGCATGCTCACACATTTAGAAAAATGAAGGCAATGTCAGTCAACAACATACTGCCTGAGTCTGTCTTATAGGTGCTCGCAGTGGTACTCGCTATTTTTCTCAAAAGTCAACAACATACTGAAAGGATATATTGGGCATGCTCACACACCTAAACACATGAAGGCTATGTCTGCAAACACCAGTGAACCAGACATATCTGGCAGTTGCACATGTTAGTACAGACACTCCTCAGTATGCACCACACATGCTTTGCACACACAGTGGATAGGAATACGTACATATATCTAAGGACAACACACTATAATAAGCCAAACGTAGACATACATAGATGTGTGGAAGAGGATGACTGTGACAACCACATGAGGTTCAGATGTCACTCACTGTGGATACTAGCCACCAGTATCTGTCAGCACTACAGACTATGTGGTGCATGTGCTAGCTGTGCAACATGACTGTACAAGGAAGTTTTCATCTAGCAGCTGTATACATGTACCTGTGAAATATGAACCAAAAAAGTGGTGCAATAGTGCTCAACCACAACAATTAAAACAAAAAAGAGCACTAATGTTGTGAGCCCTCAAAAGTATAATTTATTCCAGGTTTAAAAATTAAGCACTTTCGTCAATGCCAGTTGACTTCATCAGAATAACATAGTAATCATGAAACATGTGTTTAAATAATAAAGGTTTTACCATGATTGGCTCTTCTACCCCCCAATTACAAAACATATTATAAAATATTCATTACGAAATATTCAAAGCTTGTGCATGAGAAACTTTGTTTAAAAAATGCATTTTCATGTTTGTGTTCTACAATTTTACACAGAAGTATTAATTAGAAGTTATGTACTCACCATAACGTTCCATCTGAGTAGGTGACTTCATTCGGATGCAACCTGTGGGTATCGGATCCGACCTCGGATCCGAGCCGGCAATTCAAAAGCTTAGGCTCCGAGCTCCTAGCTCCTCCCTCTTACCCATAACCCCTTGCCACGCCCTGACTGACCTCAGATTGAGTTTGCCTCAAATACTGACCACAGTATACTAAAACAGCATAAATACTCGCTCTATAAAGGGCAGGGGGATGGGGGATAGATCCGAATGAAGTCACCTACTCAGATGGAACGTTATGGTGAGTACATAACTCTAAATCTGAAGTAGGAAGACTTCATCTGTCTGCAACCTGTGGGACAGAGTCCCTAGCTACCTGAATCTTGGGCGCCATCATGGAAGGATGTTCGAGCACCGCTGAGCCAAAGGATGCTCTTCCTCTAGAAACAACATCCACCTTGTAATGAGAAATAAAAGTATGAGGCGAGGCCCAAGTAGCTGCCGCCAGATATCATCCAACGAAACACGGGACTTAAAGGCGGCTGACGAGAAACTGCCCTAGTAGAATGAGCCTAACCTCTTAGGAGCAGGTCTGCCTGAAGTGTCATATGCCTGCAATATGCAATTAGCAATCCATTTAGACAGAGTGACTTTAGACACTGCTTTACCCAGAGCAAATTTAGCAAAAGGAGACTAACAGCTGATCTGATTTCCTGTGGCCAGCTGTCCTGTTAATATAAAAACGTAATTGTCTATGAACATCCAATGAATGCAATTTGTATTCCCTTGTTTGAATACTTGGGAAAAAGACAGGCAAATTGATTGACTGGTTAATATTGATTCAGAAGAGACCTTCGAAGAAAAGATGGGTTGGTCCTGAGGCACACCCTATCAGGGAAGAAAGAAAGGTAAGGCGGTTTGACACAAAGAGCCTGAAGCTCAGACACCCTTCTGGCTGAAGTGATAGCTACCAGAAAGACAGTCTTCCAGGAAAGGAATTTTAAATCAGCAGAAGCTGCAGGCTCGAAGGGAGGAGCAGTAAGGGCCTGCAGGACTAAAGACAAATCCCAAGCGGTACAACCTCCTTTGACTGAGGCCTTAATAAAAAAAACTCCCTTGAGAAAGGATTTGCATAATTTCGCTGTCATAAGGGGAACTGTGTCCTGTCCAATGTGATAATGCAATATAGCCGCCAATTGTACTTTAATCGTGGAAGAACTGGCCCCTTGATGAAAGAGGTCTGTTAAAATTCTAGCACCGCAGAGATAGGTGCTGAAAAGGATCCACCGCTCTCTGCCCTGCCCATATAGAGAACCTCCTCCATTTACTCCGATAAACCTGCCTGGTAGAAGGTTTTGGAGCAGCAACCAAAATTGCTTTGCCGGGTGAGGAGATACCGAGTCCTAATTAAGGTTGGAATTGGAGCAGCCAAGCTGTCAACTTCAGGGTCCGCAGATTGGGAACTGGCATTCCCAGAGGGTGAGAGATGAGATCCGAAATTGGATCCAGAATCCATGGTGGATTGATTTTGTGAGACCATACAGGGGAACCAAGGTTGTCGAGGCCAGAATGGGGCAATGAGAATCATTCTGCTCCCCAAACTGTTGGCTTTCTGCAGAAACCTCTGCATCAGAGGAAGTGGAGGGTAGGCATAAAGGAGACCGAGGCCAAGCATGCACCAGAGCATCCTCGGGAACTCCCCTGGTGGGAAGTAGAGCGAAGAAATTGTGATTGGCGCTTGAGGGAGAAGCAAAAGATCGCAACAGGGTTGCCCCCAAACTGCAAAAAATCTTCTTCGCTACTTGAAGGTTTAGGGACCACTCGTGAGGAGAAAGGATGGTGCGACTGAGCTTGTCCCAAGGATGTTGGACTTTCCCGAATGTGCATTGCTATCAGAAAGCGTTTGGTGGAAATTGCCCATTCCCAGACTCTCATGGCCTCGACAAAGGGGATAAGACCTGGTTCCTCCCTGCTTGTTGATATACCAGACTACGGACATGTTGTCTGTCTGAATCGCAATAGTCCCTGTAGGAAGAACGGTGAAGTGCTTGCAACGCTAGAGCACCGCCTCATTTCCAGGACATTTATATGCAATGATGTCTCTGTGGGATTCCACGCCTTGGACAATCTTTCCGCAGAATGCCCCCCACCCGAGGCAAGAAGCGTCCGTGGTCACTGTGGCTCGGGAAATGCAGCAAAAGGGTCTTCCTGCTAGGGGCCCGGAGAAAAGAAGCCACCACAGAAGGAGTCCCTGCACGCCTGCTGACCGCAATCGGAGCCGCTTAGAGACGAACAAAGAGGAGACCACTGAACTTGAAGGGTCCATTGAAGAACCCGCATGCGTAAGCGGCATGAATTAGAAGCGGAATAGCTGCCGCCATAGAACCTAGGGCCCTCAGGACCGAAGCTGCAGTTGGTGACGGTTGAAGGATCGCTGTCACATGACACCTCAGGCTGACGATACGGTCTGGGGTGAGGAAGGCTCGCATTGATCTGGTGTCTAGTCTTCCTCCCATGAAATCTATAATTTGAGTTGATTCAGGAAAGATTTCTCCCAGTTGATCATTATGCCCAGCCTTGGTGCTAGTTGAAGGAAGTAATCCCTGGCTGAGCACAGAAGATGCCTTTGATGATGCAGTTAGGAGCCAGTCCCAGGCACGGAAAGACCTGTAATCCCTGGAGCCTCAGGTGGGCCGCTACCACCGCTAACACCTTGGTAAACACCCTGGGGGCTGAGGTGAGACCAAAGGGGAGGACCCTGAACTGATAGTGACTGGCTCCCAGCCGAAGCGAAGAAACCTCCTGGATCGCCTGTCCATCCGAATGTGGTAGCATGATCCTGAGGTCTATGGAACACATCCAGTCGTTCTCCTCAACAGGGGAGTATAGATTGCAGGGTGACCATCCGGAACTTTTGCTTGGTTACTGACAGGTTCAACAGGGAAAGGTCTAAAATTGGTCTTAAGTCCCCGCCTTCTTTGGCACCAAAAGAACCTGAGTAAAACCCTAATCCGCTTGATCTGGGGATGCGCTGATGGTTTTTTCCAGCAGCTGCTCGATTTGAGATGCCGCCTCCCTTGGTCGGGTGGAAACATCTGGGAGGCTGCAGATTTGGGGATCTTGATTAGGGGTATTGAATATCCTCTGATATGAGTCGAAGCACCCAACTGTCTGTTGTTATGGACTCCCAAGAGGTCAGGTGCATGAAACCGCCCGACTGCTTCCAGAGACGGACAGCCGGGCAACCCTTCAGGGCTGCTGCGTGGGTCTCTCAGAGAAGGGTTCTCTGGACCCAAAATTGCCAGGAGCCCCCTGCCTCTGGCACGACGACCTCCCCGTCCTCCTCTGCCACGGAAGGACTGGTTATCCGAGCAGGTTGGGACTGCTGCGACTTCGAACCACATCTTCTTCTGTCCCTTTTGGTTCTTAGAGAAGGACCTCTGGGGAGCTGAGAAGCGGACTCGACGGCAGACAGCGCCTTCCCCCCTTTCGCTCTGGACAAGTGTTCATGAACAGTTTTGCCAAATAAGGCAGAACCATCGAAAGGGGCATTCAAGGTCGCCTTTAAAGGGCTCAGCAAAATCACAATGGCGGAGCCAGGCCTGTCGCCATGACAAGGCCTGCTCCGCTGGCTCTAGCGGCTCCCTCAGTAGCATGAGACAGCAGTCGATAGATGTATTGGATACAGATCTGAGAGTGGGCCATTCGGGTGGAATAAACCTGCTTATCCTCACCGAGATGGACTCGGGAGATGCAGCATCTTTAATCAGATCTCGCTGCATCCTAATGACATGCGCCATGTAGTTCAGCTCTCAAGGAGAAGGTCGCTGAACTAAACACTCGCCTCCCAATTCGATCCATCGAACGGGACTCTTGCCCGGAGGATGGACGGAGGGACTCTCCTGGGCCAATTCCTCTTCGTGGCTGCAGCCATCATCATGGCATCTACTGGGGACCCTTACTCCAGTGGGTGCGGTCTGATGGGGAGAAAGAATGCGGTCCGGCATTTTGGGATAGGCTCAATGGTGTCCGGATCTCTTCCACGCCTGATAGATATAAGATCTACCAGGGGGTCAGCAGGAGGGGACACCCAAGAGGTAGAAGGGCCCTTCGAATGCCCAAGAACACAGACTCGTCCGAAGAAGCCTTGGGGCAGACCACCCCCTGATCCTTAACATCTCCATGATGTTCCAAATGAGACGCCCTCAGGGGGTGACCTAGGGAGCCTTCCCTTCATCCAAGTCCGTGTCTTCAGTGACGGATTCAGGGAGTCCATGTGCCTCCTCTTGCACTTGCGCTTCCGAGGTACTTCATCGGGGCTGTCCGAGGAGTACTCTTCAGCAGATGGATGTTCCAAGGGAACCACTTGGGACATCGAGGCGGGCTGTCCCTGGGACCGGCTGGTGGGGCCTGGCCCAACTGCAATGGAGGCGCGGATGGAGCCGTGGCAGGACCGGGGTCCGGATGTCCTCGACAGTGCCCTTTCCATAACGCTGAAAGCCGAGGGGAGCCAGCTTCTCTAAGCCCGAGAGCCGACCCCCACCGGATCCGACGACGGATCGGAGTCGGAGCCGAAACCGCCGGATCCGAGACCAGTGTGCTCCGACCTGGACGGAGCCAAAGACACCAGCTCCTCGATCCGAGGCTCGCCTCGCTCCGAGAGGTCGGGTCCGGCACCAAGCACTTGCGATGGGACGGATCCGAGGTGCGCCACCAATCGATCCGACCCACCCCGATCCAAATCTGCACGGGCGAAAGCTCCAACCCGTGGTATGGGCCTGAGAAGGAGCTACGGGGCTAAAAGGGGTCAAGCCTCCCGGTTGGGGGCTAGGAGCACTCCCATTTGCATTTGGGCCTGGATGAATTTCCTCATCATCCGGGTCCATATCAGCTTCGGCCATCGAAAAGTCGATCTAGAGGGGAGGCCACCAAGCGGACCTAGAGAACCGAGACCTCCTGAAGGGTTAGCCTCCTCCTCGGGTCCAGGAGAGAACCGAGGGGAGTGGCCGAGGAGGAGGAAAGCTAGAAGGCACAGGGAAGCCCGCTAGATGGAGGAGCCGAGCTGGAAGCTTCGCCTCTCTTGTGGTGCTTCTCCTGTGCCTCCTTCTCCCCAGTATGTCCTGGCCTTGGCAAAGAGGCAATGCATAGCACATACACTGACACAGGAGGGACCCAGGGAATAACACCTCCCTGACTTTCACATAAAGTAAAAGGGATGCCAAACATTACACTACCTGTGCTCAACCATGTGTAGGGAGTGTACTATTTGCATCAGACATAGGCAGCTCTGTAGCACCACCCTCAATACTGGGACACCCATTGGCAAGGTAAGTGACTCACATGCCAGTCAGGGATTAACATCTGTGCTATGTCCTCTGAATGATGCCTATGGGTAACCTCCCCCCCAGGCCTACACAGACAGACTATAGCAGGTCAGGCAGTGTGATGTTAGTTCTGAAGGGTAGAAAGTCAGAAACTAATATGTGGGTAAATCAAAGCTAAGATCTGTAGTACACTGATATGCCTCTAGTCAGCATGATAGGTAAGAATACAGAATGAAATGGAGTACCAGACATACCAGTACAGTCATAGCAAATGTGTACAAGTGTCAGGTGTGCCCCCCTAACCTACGTAGAAATGTAGTAGCAGTCAGGTGTGCCCCTCCCAATCATGTGTAGAAATGTAGAAATAGTCAGGTGTGCCCCCCATCCTACGTAGAAATATAGCAACAGTCAGATGTGCCCCAATCCTGTGTAGAAATGTAGAAATAGTCAGGTGTGCCCCACCCCATCCTACGTAGAAAAGTAGTAACAGTCCGGTGTGCCCCCCCCAATCCTGTGTAGAAATGCAGAAATAGTCAGGTGTGACCCCATCCTATGTAGAAATGTAGTAACAGTCAATGCCAAATGATCGACGGATACCCTGCAGAAACAGTATGCTACCTGTAGCTGTACAGCACAATGGTCGGCACTGCAGTACAAACTACCTGTACTCGATCCACACATTCAATACAGATGGGCATACTGGGCATGCTCACACATTTAGAGAAATGAAGGCAATGTCAGTCAACAACATACTACCTGAGTCTGTGTTATAGGTGCTCGCAGTGGTACTCGCTATTTTTCTCAAAAGTCAACAACATACTGAAAGGACATATTGGGCATGCTCACACACCTAAACACATGAAGGCTATGTCTGCAAACACCAGTGAACCAGACATATCTGGCAGTTGCACATGTTAGTACAGACACTCCACAGTATGCACCACACATGCTTTGCACACACATAATTTATTCCAGGTTTAAAAATTAAGCACTTTCGTCAATGCCAGTTGACTTCATCAGAATAACATAGTAATCATGAAACGTGTTTAAATAATAAAGGTTTAACCATGATTGGCTCTTTTACCCCCCAACTACAAAACATACTATAAAATATTCATTACGAAATATTCAAAGCTTGTGCATGAGAAACTTTGTTTAAAAAATGCATTTTCATGTTTGTGTTCTACAATTTTACACAGAAGTATTAAATAAAATTAATGTAGATAAAAACCACAACAAAAATATATTTAAATACATGTATATATGTATATATATTCTCATTTAAAACAATATGAAGGACTATAAAAGAATAAGGCGTTTAAACCTGTCCTGCCTTTTCTTTCAATATAGGTACTATAGTTAAATATTAATTTAACCCCGGAGGGAAGTTGGCAGCTTTTGGTTAAAGATTCCTGGGATTTTTTGGGACAATTAAAAAGTGACCTGTGGTGTGTTGATTCAGTCTTTCTGACCATTGATGTACAAGATGTGTTCTCCTGTATTCCCAAACAAGAAGGGTTAAATATTTTTGAAGAAATACTCTATACCTGTTTGAAATTGCTCCCTGATGAGATTAGTATAGTATGTGAACTTATGGGACTTATCCTGGAAAACAACTACATATATTTTGAGGGGGAATCCTTCCAGCAGATCAAGGGAGTGAGTGGCAATGGGAGCTGCATGTGTTCCAACATATGCTAACTTGGTCCTGTTAGGTTGGGAAAGAGAACATGTTTTTAAAAGTGAGTTTTTTAAGCCTTTATTATTTAAACACGTTTCATGATTACTATGTTATTCTGATGAAGTCAACTGGCATTGACGAAAGCGCTTAATTTTTAAACCTGGAATAAATTATACTTTGAGGACTCACAACATTAGTGCTCTTGTTTGTTTTAATACCTGTGAAATATGACCCTGTGTGTGCCCGCATGTGGTGTGTCAACCTCTAGATGAATGGGTTATGGCCCATGCACACATACTGCCCTCCCCATAGCCCTACTATAACAAGCCTGCTGAGGTCATCCACTGTGAAGTACACCTTTGGGAGAGTTGTAGCCCAGTAATCTCTGCAGCATGTCCCATAACTGCTGTAGTGTAATAAATTAGCTAGGTAGGAGTTCCACTCTCAGACATGGTAACTGTGTGTGTGTGTGTGTGTGTGTGTGTGTGTGTGTGTGTGTGTGTGTGTGTGTGTGTGTGTGTGTGTGTGTGTGTGTGTGTGTGTGTGTGTGTGTGTGTGTGTGTGTGTGTGTGTGTGTGTGTGTGTGTGTCTGTGTAGAGACCAATGCTTTTTGGGGTAGTAATACTACCTACAACTCAAATGCTCTACTTTGGTAAGGCTGCTGATGTCACCTACCTAGAAATACATCTCTGTGAAGGTTGTAGCCCAGTAATCTCCATAACGTGTCTTATAACAGGGTACTGCTGTAGTATGATAAATTGGTCAGGTAGAACATCTAATCCCAGACTTGGCAAGTGTTTGTGTGTGTGTCTGTTTGTGTAGAGAGCAATACTTTTTAGGGTAGTCACACTCCCTACAATTTGAATTCTCTACTTTGGCAATGCTGCTGATATCATCCACCTAGAAATACACCTATGGGAAGGCTGTAGCCCAGTAATCTCCATAGCATGTCCTATAACTGCGTACCGCTGTAGTGTGATAGAATAGTTAGGTAGGAGTTCTACTCCCAGAATTGGTAATTGTGTGCGTGTGTCTGTGTGTGTGTGTGTTTCTATGTTTGTGTAGGGAGCAATGCATTTTACACAAAGTATTCCAACTACGAAAACCACACTCTAGCCAAAAAAAAAACAGGTTTATTCGATTCTCTAGCACCTCGGCTATGAAACAGCCTTCAAGGAGTACAACCATCTAATGAATACATCCATCTATTTTTACATCCAACAGTTCTAAGTCACACTAATTAACTAATTAAGCAATTATAATCACATCATTATTTCATTTTAAAACAAACATTAAAAGACAATTTAAGTTAAATTAATTACATAGTGCTTTTCCAACTACAATCTGCATTAAGACCATTAGGTTTCAATGTCCTATATTTAAAAATAAATAATGTCCCTTTGTACAGCAATTTGTTTTTATTTTTAAGATCCAATTAATTTACTCCATGTACTTGTTCTAAAACTGTTGCCACTAAACTTTCAGGGTCCCCCCATGACAGATTTTAAAATGTTGGGCCAACAGACTTTCTATTTTATCTGCCTTAATGTCTCTAAGATGTTCTAGCAACCTTACTTAAAAAGCCCTTTTAGTTTGGCCAACATAGAACAAATTACATGCACATCTTATAGCATACATCACACCAATTGTATGACAATGAAAATTTCCATTTACATTAAAGGGAATTCCATTAATTTTTGAAAATGTTCTTACTACATGTTTACAGCCTGTACATCTGTTACAAGCTACCATACCTTTATTCCCTAGCTTAAATTAAATATTTATAACAGGTCTTTGAAATCTAGTATGAACTACCATATCTTTCAAGTTTCGCCCTCGTTGATAAAAAAAAATGGGTCTGTCCCTAGTCACCCCTTCTAACTCACTAAATCTTTTCAGATAATTCCAGTAATGTAAAATAATATTTTTTTTATTTTATCACTTAAAATATTATATTTCATAACTATAAAAAAACTATTCTTATTATTATAGTTTGCACAGTTAACAGTAGTAGTACTATTTATTCTCAATTTCTTATTTCTTCCATATCTGAAATTCTGAACTTGTGACATATCTCTTTCTACTACTTTGGGGTCATATTGCCTGTTTTCAAACATAACTCCAGTATTTACTAACTCTTTTTCAAAGACCTCATCATCTGTACATAATCTCAAAATTCTTAAAAATTCACCAAAAAGAAGAGATTCTAAAGTGTGCTTCAGGTGACAACTCATACCCATTAAAATTGAGTAATCTCATTAAAATTTCTATGGATACTGGTAGTAACATCTCTACCAGGTCTCCTTATCAGCCTTATACCCAAAAATGTAATTACATCCCCATATTGTAAACCATCAAACTTAATTTTGAATCTGTTACATTGTATTTCATCTATAAATTGCTGTACAAACTGACTACCCCCATCACATAAATAAACGAAATAATCTATGAATCTCAAATACATTTTCACATATCTTTGATAAAACCTATTGGTATAAATATATTCTCCTTCGAACATACACATAAAAATGTTGGCATACATGGGTGCAAAGGGGGAGCCCATTGCTGTACCCTGCGCTTGATGGTACATTTCATTTTCAAAACAAAAATAATTGTTTCCAAACTAAATTTAACTAGTTCTAAAATATAATGGGCTAATGGATTATCCCCATTTTTCTGCTCCATTTTTCTCTTACATGGGGTAAATAAATTAGATCTTAAAAATAAACTGTTGTACAAAGAGACATTATTTATTTTGAAATACAGGACGTTGAAACCTAATGGTCTTAATGCAGATTGTAGCTGGAAAAGTGTTATGTAATTAATTTAACTTAAATTGTCTTTTAATGTTTGTTTTAAAATGAATTAATGATGTGATTATAATTGCTTAATTAGTTAATTAGTGTGATTTAGAACTGTTGGATGCATAAATAGATGGATGTATTCAGTAGATGGTTGTACTCCTTGGAGGCTGTTTCATAGCCGAGGTGCTAGAGAATTGAATAAACCTGTTTTTTTTGGCTACAGTGTGTTTTTTGTAGCAATGCATTTTAGGCTAGTCACACTCACTACAATTTAAATGCCCTACTTTGGCAATCCTGCTGATGTCATTCCCTGTGAAATACACCTTTGGGGAAGGACAGCTCCAGTAATCCCTGTGGCGTGTCCTATAACAGCATCATGCTGTAGTGTGATATAGACCTTTGGTAGGGGTTCTATCCCTACACATGGCAGTTGTGATGTTTTGTGTGTGTTTCTATGTTTGTGTAGGGAGCAATGGATTTTAGCCTAGTCACACTCACTACAATTCAAATGCCCTACTTTGGCAATCCTGCTGATGTCATTCACTGTGAAATACACCTTTGGGGAAGGGGCATTCCCATAATCCTTGTGGTGCATCCTGTAACAGCATCATGCTGTAGTGTGATATAGACCTCTAGTAGGGGTTCTATCCCCACACATGGCAGTTGTAGATGTTTTGTGTGTGTTTCTATGTTTGTGTAAGGAGCAATGCATTTTAGGTTAGTCACACTCACTACAATTCAGATACCCTACTTTGGCATCCCTGCTGATGTCATTCACTGTGAAATACACCTTTGGGGAAGGAGGCCTACTGTAATTTCCATGGCGTGTCCTATAATGGTGTAGTGCTAAAGTGTAGTGTACTAGTAAGGTAGGAGTTCTAATCCCAGACATGACAGTTGTGTGTGTGTGTGTGTGTGTGTGTGTGTGTGTGTGTGTGTGTGTGTGTGTGTGTGTGTGTGTGTGTGTGTGTGTGTGTGTGTGTGTGTGTGTGTGTGTCTGTGTTTGTCATTCGTATCCTGTGTGGGGATGGGTGTGAGTGTGTAACACCTGGACTCAATGTGGAGTGGGTTTTGCAAACTTCTTATATGGTGGGCTACATATATATCGCAATGTCCAGTATACAGGGATAACAGATGTGAAATAGCTAAGAGGCTGGGGTGCAAATCCATACCCCTAAATGTGACATCAATGCCAGCTGAACAATGTTAGCAACCCTTGTATTACCCAAGGTACACTCTCAACCCATGTCTCATACACACACACTCTTGCCTAGGCCACAGCCAAACAGCTGCAATGTTGGTAGTACCCTCCATATTGCCCACTGATAGTAACCATGGTGCGATGCAGTCGGCTACCCTGTCCATCAGTCCAATAGGCATGTACATGCCGACAGTGCACCCCCCCATGTTCCCCACTGGACACCTGCAACACCTATGGTGCCATCAAATGTGATCCACAAAGGACATAACATGCCTGAAACACAAGCCCTGTATGGATAGATGCCACTGACACCAGGAAATACCAGTATCATGCTGGCACATCTGATGATAACGATCTGTGTACACAACATGGGCCAGACACCCCAGGTACATTTTCATACCACTGCACATGCATGTGGGAGGTGTGCACATCCCAGACACTGTCCATATCATGGATGAAGGAACACATAAATGGCAAACAATGCACAGCATTGGCCACACGCAATAGTCACCCAGGTGACTGGATGGTGAATACAATACTCACTTGTGTGGGCAACTCCAAACACTACACCCATGAGCCACAATGCAGGCCATTGTCATGTGGCCTGATGCCAAGGTATAACCATCACCTAGCCTTGTATAGCCATCTGGCACCATCAACCACAATACACCCGTGAAGCAGTGCACACATGCATGTCAGTACTGGCACCCGTGTCTGTGTGTGTGGTGTATGATGCATACGACCACATTCACAATCACTACAACTCCCATTGGCATACTGAAGCATGCTGTCTGATGTCAGACACCTACACATATCCTTTGCACATATAATCTCCGTATAACCCCTGTGGTGCATGTGATACCTGCACAGTACTGTGTTGTGGCAATCCCAATAGTGATGGGTTGTCTTCCTGGCTCTGCCAAATGTGGCAATGTGTGTGCATCCCTGTGAGAGTGTGGCTGCATTAACATTGACACCTGTTCATGTGGGCAGGTATGTGTACTACACCTACCACATAGCTACCATATCCCTGTTGCAGATGTCACACACCATCACATACACGTTCTGAGGGCTCCTCAGCATGTAACCTATGTGGTGCATCCAATAACTGCATGGACATGTGATAGCACTACATAGTCATCGGGGTTTGATACCCTGCACTGGTAGGTGTGTGACACAAACATGTGTAAGTTTTACTCTCCTACCCCTCCCTGGCTTTTCTGTGCCTCTGTCTGCCTCTCTTACTCCCTCTGTGGTGGATGTGGAGACTTACACCTACTTTGCTTAGGCAGCAGCATGTGTATTTTAAGTGATGCTCAGGATCAGCTGATGGTCTCTGCATGAATTGTAGCCCTCCTCTAGCTGATTCCATGTGGAACAGCTGTGGTAACATTCTCATAGCCAATTGCATGGAAACACACATAAATATCTAGGAACATCATGTTGGTGTTGGGCCTTTCATTCACTGTGAGTAGGAACTCGATCTGTTGTTAGGCAAACAGCATTTCAGATGGATTGGGGTTTACCTCTAACAACATACACTTTGGAAACAGGCCATAACACAGGAGGGGGATGTGCCTGACCTGACTACAGGCTGTAAGTGCTGCTATACTGCATTTGGAGTAATGTTGGTTTAACCGTATGTTTGGTTATGGCTGCCCTACATGTTTACATACCTGCCATGTCAGTGCTATGTTTATGAGGGAACACCCATCTGTAGGGCCATCTGCAGACTGGCCAGTGTGCGGTGCCTTTTGTTTTGGGTGTTACCCACAGAGCACCTATCTGTGAACTGCAGAAGGTAGTGTGAGGGTTGCAGTCTGTAGATGGTGACAGCCGTGAGAGTTAATGACTTCATATCCCTCATAGGATATATGGTCCAACAAACCCTGTTACAACAGTAAATGTATGAGGTTATCACAAAATGTCAATATTGGCCCTGTGTATGTGCCTCCAGCCACAACCCTGACAACCTTTGTACATATATCATGCAGTAAGGGGTGCATATGTACTGTACACCATAACTACTGACATCATATCTGATAACAAGCCAGTGAGATATCAGACTGCTACAATTGTATTGTATAGTAGGGGTTATATTTGATGATATAACCTGGGCATTCTATGGTTGTGTGTACAGTACTGAGGTCTGTGTACTTATGGTGATTGTCAACAGTGCGTGTAATGTTAATATGTACCTTGGCCTGTGTACAGACTGTGTTAGATCTCATTGTTCTTGGTCCTGTTCTATCTGATGTTACATGCTTCTCCACTGTATGTTACCCTATCAGCTTACATGTTTGTAGGGCCATACACCCACATGTCCCGTACCACAGACAGGCAGCGGACCACACTGTGTAGCAGCCCAGTATATGTAGGGTGAGTGTGTGTGTGTGGTACATATGAGGTTGATGTTGAACAGTTAGTCCATATACTGTAATAATATGCTAGCATGCCATATGTAGCTGTAGCTGTGTTCACATTGGTTGTGGTGATGCACATACACACAGGTGTATGTTACTCTGTGCTGTGGCATGCCTGTAGGGTCTGCTATCTGTGTGCAGGTACATGTGCATTCCCCCATGGGAAATGTAGGCCAGTGTTGAGCTGGTCTGCCTGTAGCCTGCACAGTGCTATGTTACATGCCTAGCAGCTTAGTGTACTTACCCAGTGAGATGTAATGTCCAGTTACTTGCCAGATGTACTGCTGCCGGGCCACCGTAACAGTCATGTATGTCAGACAGAGCAGTGTTATGCTGTACAGATGTATGTCAATATCTAGTGGGTGGTATGTGGCCATGGCACCCCCTTACCAGCGGTTATTATGTGGCAGGACAGACAGGGATGTGTGAATGCATAACCTATGTGGGCAAATGTATACCAGTAGTTATGTGTTATACCCATCTACATGGCTGTTAACATCCACATTGTCAGGATTTGTCCACATGTCTTGCACTAAGGGGTTATGTGTATACCTGTGGACTGTCCAGAATATGTCAGACTGTCCACATATATTGTCCATTATCTCTGCTGTTGTCCACAGGAGCATTACATGCTAGCAGTGGTACTGTACTATGATGTCCTTATGATGTCTGTCATTAGCCAATGGCGCACATTTTATAAGCAGATGTGCCCTCCCACACACACCATGTCTGTGAAGACAATCCCTATGACAGTAGCAATATTCTACAAGTATACCTGCTATACATACCTGACATCCCCTTGCACTATAAAGTTGGGTCTACAGAGGCTGAGGTAGGGCTACACTCCATGTTCAGGACATATGGTGATGATATATATATATATATATATATATATATATATATATATATATATATTTATCCAGATATATATATAGACATACAGGTATACATATCGACATACATAGATGGATATATATATATATATATATATATATATATATATATATATATATATATATATATATATATATATATATATATATATATATATATATATATATATATATATATATACCTAGATATACAAATAAAAACCCAGATATATACATATACAGAGCTATATATGTATACACATATACAGACAGAGATACATATGCACATATACATATGGATATCCACATGTATTTTGACAGTAGTAGGTATATCAGAATAGATATGTATGCACATATAGTTATTGATATCTACATATATACCAACATAACTAGGCATATCTGTACACATAGGGTGTGCATACATATATAGCTATATATGCATATATCTATATATACATATACGTATATCTATGTATACATATATCTATATATACACATATGTATATGGGAGCACTACAGAATCCTGAAAGCCCAAAGTCTTAAAGACCATCAGGGGTGAGCTACCTTAAAGGTATATGGATGTACATTACCATACAATCCACCTTGGTTAAATGCAGGCCCACTGCCACCTGCCATACAGACTGTTCTGCTTGTCAGTGTGCTTGTGATGGTGTCAGTTGTGCCTTGTTATGTAACAGTCTCATCCCATTGTGTCAGCTGAGGTATTTACCCCCTAGGGATTGTCTACAGTGTGTAAATAGAGGCTGCTGAAGTATACACCTGCATCACTTACCATTCAGTGTTTGGTATCCTGTGGGCCAGTCTGTCTTTACTATTGTACTACCTGATGGCCTTGGCTAGGACAGCAAAAATTGTTAACCTTTTCAGACTACTGTATTAGTATTACTGTTTCACAGTTGCATTACTCAGGTTATATGGATGTCCGTGTCTAAACAGCTATATGACATGGCATATAATATTGTAATAGTACACAAATAAAGCTTTCCCATTTATGCACACCTGTGTGTGGTGTTACATCCTTTGATATCACTGTGGGTATATTTTGCAGGCAATGAATGTCATTTCTATGGGTGGCTCATACAGTCTCCAGTTGGTAAGGTGGTAACTATAGGAATAGTGGCTGTTTCTTATTGTGTACATGTATTACATATGTAACTTACTGTACATATCTCTGCGTGTGTATGTGTAGTCACATATATATCTATATATATATATATATATATATATATATATATATATATATATATATATATATATAGATATATATGTATGTATATTTATATACATAGGTATATGTATGTGTGTATATCTGTATCTGCATATATGTGTCTGTGTATATGCATCCTAGGAATGCCCATGTTGTGTCAGGTCCTGGTTATGGGATCTGCAACACTTGGTAGTGTATTGCAGGGCGGATGTGTTTGGCTATGGGAGGGGTATACATATTCATACAAGACATATATTGTTTGGGGCCTCTCAAACCCATTAACGGTGCATGTAGACATATATGTCTTAGTTATTTTCCCATTGTTATCTACAGATGTATGTCCATATATACCTATATATATATATCTGCTTACATATATATAACTATGTTAGTATATACCTACATAGATATATATCTGCTTACATATATGTAACTTGCTGTGTATATTTAGACATATAGGTGTAGACATATATATCTATAGATATAGGCAATTGCATGTAAATATGTTCATATATATTTATATATATCTATATATTTCTCTCTCTCTCTCTCTCTCTATATATATATATATATATATAGATATATAGATATATGGTGGTTAACTGCTGCGGTTATGGTGTATAGGGTCCTGCGTTCAAGACCTGGATGGCTGTTTATTTGGGGTTGGGAGGGTGGCCTAATGGTGAAGGTGTTTGCCTTACAAACACAAGGTGCAGAGTTTGAGTCTCACAAGGGATAATTGGCTAGGCTTAAAATGGCTCACAAGTGCAGTTAGCCTAGTGCTATGCTATTCTATGAATATATATATATATATATATATATATATATATATATATATATATATATTGTATCTGTTGAGATAATATATTTACACACACATACATCTAAATGTTGAAATACATTCTCTGTACTGTTGAATGACTGGGCTGGATGATATGTGTTTGAAAACATCAGGGTTATGTATATGTGATATGGCTTAGTGGTACATCACTGTAGCTATGAAGTGCAGGGTCCTAGTTTTGAGCCTGCAGAGGCTATTTATTTTGTGGGCAGAACACGGACTGTTGGATACAGAGTGATTAAGGCACTTTAAAGAAGTTGTAAGTGGGTTTGCCCATGTTTGCGTGGAGCTAAGCACTGCTAACTTCTCGTTACAGTTTCTCATACTCAGCTTCTAAATTGTTTAACCTGTGTAGGCATAGCTTACCCCCACGCAAACAGGCTTAAACCCGCTTACTGCTGCTTAAAAGTGCTTACTCCTGCTTACCCCCATGCTAATTTCTTTAAAAGAAAAGAAAAAGGGGTTGATAAGAAAGTTGTGAAAAAAGGGGCACAAAGAGGGAAAGACAGTAGGGAAACTAGCCAGGGATGTGCAGGAAGGGTGTAGGGAAGGTCCATAGCTGCCCATTTCTTCTACAGCAAAAGCTGTGCATATACACTGAATTTGGAGGTAGATTTGGACACTCAAACCCCTGGGAGGGGGTGAGGACAACAATAATACATTGTGATGCCAATTAGACTGGATTACATGTGTCCAGTGGACGTATGTGAAATGGACAGCTATGTATGGGGTGAGATTATTTTGTGGGAACAGAGTGCCCTTTTACTTTTCAGGTGAGAGTGGGATGTTGGGGAGGGGCACTAGGTATATTTGGGGAGGTAGGTTGGATAGGTTAACAGACAAGACAAACAAGACGCATACAGGGGTGGTATATGACACATGTGGGGGGTAAACACCTTGATGTGGAGGGGGGGGTTTGGAAATCGGAAGCCCACAAGCCCCCTAGTGGAAATAGTAGGACTGAGGTCACAATCCACGGGCAGTCACCACTGCACCTTCACAGCCCCAAAGGTGGCTGTGCTGGAGGGTGAGTCGCAGAGCCAGGCTTACTCTCTAATCACAACATGCGGCCCTCGAGCTGGCATAGAAAATCACCAAACTGCTGGATAATCACTCTATGCACCACAACCTCGACCTGGCGATGGGTGACAGGTGCCTGTCTGTGCCCACTCCCGGGGTGGGCAAACCCCATACCCCTAGGTGGTTCCACCCGAAGGTGGTGCAGGACTAATGGACAGGGAGGTCCTGGGTTGGGCCCCAGACATGCTGGTGCCCAGTGCCACAGCCAGCTGAGGTGGGACAGGTGGGTCCGCTGGGACTGGCCTTCCAAAGCATGCTATAGTGTTTCGATTTCATCATCATATGTGGGTTAGTAATAGTCAACACATTCCAGGGTTAGGTATAACAGCATGCATAGATATTCACATTAACAAAGACACCAGATACGGAACAGTTGCATAGCAAATAGAACACATGCATATATGGGACCACATTGGTAATAAGAACAGCATCCAGGTACATTGATGGCACCAGACCACCAATGTTGGAATAACTCAATATAGCACATGCATGGGACCATTAAAATATTTATCAAACAATTGGACATTATCAGAACATAGGTGTCAGTACATACCACTTGGGGTGGGTATGTTGATTATTGTTGGAGATATGGTGGGGGGAGAGAAAGATGTCAATTAACAGCTACTATATTCCTGTAGTCCACATTACTTTCCTAGTCAGTGCTGTTATCTGTACCTTACAAGTCTTACTAAACTACCCTATAGCCTTAGTTTGGACAGTGATATGGCTGTAGTCATCGTTACACATTAACTGTTTTTTTCTGCAGTATACACCTCTTACCTGGTATACCTGTGGAAGGAATGTTTGTTAACACTAACTGTTTCTACATATACTCCCAGATTCTGGGTTGATGTTGTGCACATAGCTATCCAACTCTTTATGCACAGACACTGGCCATGTGTTGACCACATGCTGGTGTGCTGGGACATATCTGGAATATTGCCCTCTTCTTCCACATTTAGTGACCTGACACACATATATACATGCTTTCCTATACAGTTATATTATGTAAAACAGTGTCAGTGACAGTGGCAAGTAATACTTTATTATTCAGAGAAACTGCAACATTCACAATTCCCTACAATACCAGTGTGAACAGTACATATACAGGTTATAATGGTCTGTATTTCTCAGCACAGTGTTCGTATCCGACGTACCTGTGGGAGCAATGTTTGTTAGCACTACCTGAATCTTGCCACACAAAGTTCCAGATTACACATTAGTATTATGCACATACATTTCCCTCTGTTACTGTACACACTCTGGTCACAGCTTGACAACATGGGAGTGTAGATAGGACATACTTGAAATATTACTCTTGTAATAATTTTGGGGGTTGCTACAGTGACAGGTGTGTTCTCATAGATAATAAAACAACGAATAAAAGACTTGTAAATGAAAATAAAAGCAACACCAGATCACTGAATCACTCTAATATTTAATACACAAAAAACGAACATAATATCCACTGAGCGCTTTCACCCAACTCTTTGCTGGGTTTCATCAGAGTACAGAATCAAAGGAGCAGCTGCCTTTTATACTAATAACTTAATTGACTTCAATTAGTCATAAAATTAATTTGTGCATACAATTGTTAAGGTTTGAACACTTAAAAATAACTTCATTTTATTTGTAACTAGAATGGTAATATCTAGGTAAAAAAATTTTTAATAGAAAATGAATGTTAGATATATATAAAAAAACATAAGTATCTTACAGTGTACTATAAACTAAGTAAGATGTGTTTTAATAAACATGTAATGGATATAAATATATAAAATATGTAATAAATAAGTGTAGAAAAATATACATATATAAAAATATATAGAATATGTATGTTAAAAAAGGCTTGCATTAATAAAAATATGTCCAGTACTATTCTAAAGATGATATAAGTTGGTAATATGAGATGTAAAAACAACTATATAGTGTAAATATATATATTATAAAGGAAATAATTCATAAACTATAAACAATATATAATGTATAAAATCACAATTAAATAATATATGATTTCATTTTTAAAAAACTACTAATGGAGATGTAATCATTAATGCCTGGTTTACTGCTAGCATTTAATCTTAATTGCCATAAACATTCTTTCATCTCCAAAAGATTGTTTACATCTCCTTCCTTAGCACTTGTTTCAGGTACTCTATCAACCACAAAAAACAAAAATTTATTAAAATCTGGACATAATATACTATGCATATACAATGCATTTGTTGTTTTTTTGTTCCTTATGTCCCTACTGTGCTCATTAATTCTCTCTCTAAGTTTCCTTATAGTCTTACCTATATAAAATGCAGTACAGGACAGACATGTGGCTATGTAGATCACTTGTTTAGTATTACAATTGACATAACCTGGGCATCTAATAGTCCTATTAAATCCTTTTATAGCAACATAGGGCCCATCGTTTATATATTTACAAGTTTTACAAAAGCCACATTTTTTCATACATGACTTTTTATATACTACTTCATACTCAAAAAAATCTTTTAAATTTTTACCCCTACTATACACAATTGTAGGTGCTTTACCTATTTTTTCAATAATATCTAAATCATTACTAAAAACTCTGTCCCATGCTTCCTTCACCACTTCTGTTACATATTTAGTACTGTCATTAAATGGTAAGGTAAATGAGCATGTCATATTTTTGTTCGTAGTTGCCTTGTTAACATTGTCAGCCTTACCAACTTTTAAAATAGGTCTAAAATTATCTTTCCTTTTATTCAAAATTTCTTTTATTACACTATTTATAAGATGATCTGGGTAACCTCTATCGTAAACATAGTACATGAAAAGTTCAACTCATTTACAAAAACAGAATCCTCACTAATAATTCTTGACATTCTCACCATTTGGCCTTTCACCAGATTTTGTTTTTGAAAATATGGGTGGCAACTTTTAAAATGCAGATATGAATTTGAAAATGTTTTTTTACGAAATATATTGGATTCAATATTCCCTTCCTTTTTGTAAATATTTAAATCCAAATACTCGCATTTGTCCACCTCTATATTATAAGTAAATTTCAGAAAGGAAGTTGTATTTCCAAGATAGTCTATAAATGCTATCATCTCTTCTTTCTTTCCTTTCCAAACCAATAGTATGTCATCCAAAAATCTTACATATAACACCACTTTTGACCAATAATCACTACTCAATACATATTGTTGCTCCCATTTGGCCAAAACTAAGTTGGCGTATACTGGGGCACACCTAGCTCCCATCGCAACACCTGAGCTTTGTTTAAAATATTCACCATCTTGCTGAAAGAAATTGTTGTGAAGTACCATCTCCATAAGGTCAGTCAATAACTTTCTTTTCACCGTGTGTTCTCATAGATGTTCAACAATCACTTGTATTCCCTATTTGCTGGCTAAACATCTCGGATCATCCCACAGACTTTCCAGGGGGACAGGGGGACAGGCAGCAGATATGGGCCCATATACTGAACATTCTGGCTTCATCTGTACCATTGTGGGGTATGATTCTGTATGCAGCCTTATTTCACTCCCAGGATTCAGGCCATGGCTGTGTCTGCTACAACTTAAACACTGTCCATTACAGTTGTGTCTGCTATATAGATATTGCAGTATATCTCCTATCTGCTTTCTGTATTATTAATCCCCTGTGCCTTTGCATTCTGACCTTGTATTACAACACTGTTATACAGATTTCCTAGACATTTATATGTTGTAGGAAAGTGTGGGTGACAGTGATGTGTAATACCTCATTATTCAGAGCAACTGCATATCATTCTTGTATTTCTGGGCACAGTGTTGGTATCTGACAGACCTGTGGGAGAAATGTTTATTAGCACTACCTGAATGTTCCCACACACAGTACCAGATTCCACATTACTATTATGCATATACATCTCACTCTGTTACTGTACACACTCTGACCACAGCTTGACAAGTTGGGGTGTAAATGGGACATACCTGGTTTCTTAGTCACATAAGGTATTGGAGAGTTGCTATTGCACCAGCTTTGTTCTCATAACTGTGTGTCAATCAGTTGTATTTTCTGTTTGATGCCTATACGTCTGGGATCATCCCACTGATTTTCCAAGGGGACAGGTTGATAGGCAACAGATATGGGCCACTTTAATAGACATTCTGGACATATCTGCACAGTTGTGGGGTATGATTCTGTATGCAGACTACTACCACTGGCAGGATTCGTACCGTGGCTGTGTGGCTAAATAAACTACAGTTTACATCTCAGTTGCATGTGCTATTCGTTTTTTGTTGTCTGCATTTTCCCTGTTTACTATGTGTCTCTCAGTTGTACTAAATGGCCTCTGGGGATTACACTTGTCATATACAGGCATTCCTACACATTCAATTTATGGTGCACAGTGTGGGCAACAGTGCTAAATACAACAGTACTATTACATGATTGCAAATCTACATTACCGTATGATATCAGGATATACACATGCAGTCCAGCAGTTAGACCTGTTTTGTCAGGCTATTACACTTTTATTGACATACAAACAATATGAGACTCTTCCTGCCATATTCTCTAGTGTATGCAGTACTTGCCTTGAACAATATAGGTTTTATACAGGTAATTAATTTACTACTACTTTTATTTTTAGTTCCTATGACAGTAAATGTATGAGTATTACTGACCTGCCTCGCGTCGCAACCTCACCAGGCAACTGATGTGGGCCTCCTGATTCGCAGCCCACTCCATTGCAGCTGTGGGGGACATAAGAGGAATATTTAGCCATACCTATCCATGATATACCTGAGCTGGCAATTATTACACACATACTGGGGTGATACTTACACATGGGTGGAACATCCCCTGCCACTCTGGCCTCTTGGAGCCACTCCTCCAAGAGGTCCCCCTTATGCCACTTCAGGTCAGCATAGTTGTGCCTGACCTGCTCACCAGTTCGGGGTATGCCAGTTGCACTGGTGAGGTCACGGGCGAGATGGTCCCAGGCCTCTGCCTTATATTGGGAGCCCTGGTACTGGCCCTGCAACAGTCTCTGATCCTGCCATGACATTGGACTCCTGGATTCACTAGCACTGCGCCCGAAAGTGCACACCTTCTCCCCTTACTGCCATAGTGCCTGCAAGGGGAAGCTACAACCAGTTATGAGATGTATTCCCACCTCTTGGGTTTAAGTAGGGCCAATTTCCCCGCACTTTTCCATGGTTGGACAGTTTTGAAAAGGCTAAGCTTAACTAAGGTTGGCATTGTCTAAAGGGGTATACCACTGGGCGCAATTAGTTAGCTGGTCTACACATTCCTTACACCTACTATGCTGGCCTGTGCAATGCTTAGCGCTGCTTACATTAGACTTTGCATTATATTTTCTTTTTGGTATTGATTTCTTATTCATTACATCTTATATATCTGCCTGATATCCATAATTAATGTGTATGTACACTCTATGGGGTCCTTGTGTTTTATTGGGGACTTCAATACTCTTATTACAATTATACCTCACTTCTGGGCTTACTGCTGTACTCCAGTTCACATATTTATGTTATTTAGTGGGTTATGGAACATATGACTGTATACTGATTCCTTTCACAGGTTCAGTTTGGTTTTACTATGGTGAGGACTTGTTTGCTGATACCTCATTTTTCTGTACTTCTGTGATGGCTTGGTGGTTAACTACTGTGACTATGATGTATAAGGTCCTGGGTTCAAGACCTACATGGCTGTTTATTTTGTTGATGGGCAGAACAAAAGCTGTTGGATACAGAGTGATTAAGGCACTTTTGAGCAGTTGTAAGTGTGTTTGCATGACGGTAACCACTGCTAACCTGCCGTTATATCTGCTTAACAAGAGTTAGCTTTAGAATTGCTTAATCAGTGTAGGCATTGCTTCCTGCCATGCAATCGGGCTTAAGCCCACTTACTAGTGCTTAAATATGCTTGCTACTGCTTATTTGTGCTTAAAGCTGCTTATTAGTGCCTTATTCATTATGACACTGACACCTCACATGTGCATTTACTGCAGTACTCCAGTTCATGAAAATATGTTATTTAGTGGGTTATGCAACATAAATATTACTCATAATGGGCTTTGCCATAGAAAATGTAATTTGCTGCAGTGACACTCGAACCAGGAATGCCTATTTGCAGGGGCGGCTCGTGGCATAGGGCTGCCGGACTGCAGCCCCCTCAAAAAGAAAAAAAGAAAGAAAAAGAAATGAAAAATAAAAATATTTTTTAAAATTAGCGGACTTGCATGCGCATAGACCGAGTCGGCTTATCGGTCTGTCGCATGCTCAGGGCAGCCCGGCCGTCCCCATAGGGGACACAAGGAGCGTCTGTGCACTTTACAGTGCACAGACCACCAGATTATGGGACGCGTCCGGACTGCAAGAGGAGCAGCAGGGACTCGGGACAGTGCCTCAGGGATCTCATCGGCGTCGGGATCTTCAGTATTGCGCGGGAAGGATGTATGGATTGTACGGACGTTAACTCTGGATGTATTCATTCAGGATTCAGGTAAGGTGCCTTTCAATTTACAATGTTTATTTTTCTTTGTGTATGGTGCTTGTGCTTTACTGGAGTTTGTGTATGGTGCTTGTGCTTTACTGGAGAGAGTGTGTGTGTGTGTGTGTGTGTGTGTGAAAATGCCCCAGGTGCTTATGGTGGTGTGGTAGGGAATGCCTCAGGCTTGAACCCTGTACCCTGTATGCAGGTGTTAAAGACTTGAGTTCCCTACCCACCACCATTTGTAAAAAAATTTCAGATTTTTACCTCATATTTGATCTGATCTGTTCCTCATAATATCTGTGGTTTGTAAATGTTGTAATGCTTGATATTTGATGGTGTAGTAGTAGCATTGTTGCCTCACAGCTGCAGGTTCTTGGGTTTGATTCTTGGCTGGGGTTCCTTCTTTGTGGGGTCTGTATCTTCTCCCTGTGTTTGTGTGGGTTTGCTTTTGTGCCCTCCCATGTTACAAAGACATGTCTGCATTATTTCTTCCTGGGCCTCCGCTGAAAATTTGTTTATTTGTTCCAAGTCAGACTGTCCTGATTAAAAATGTTAAATAAAATTGATAGGCATTTGAATTTCAGACTTAAGGGTTTCTGAATGTTTAATTCCCTGCGTATTTGATGGTGCAGTGGTAGTATTGTTGCCTCACAGCTATAGGTTTTCTGGTTTGATTCTTGGTTGGGGTGGCTTCTGTGTGGAGTCTGCATCTCCTGCCTGTGTTTGTGTGGATTTGCTCTGGTGCCCTGCCATTTTACAAAGATGTGTCTGCAGTTTTAATCCCTCGTCTCTGCTGAAAATTGTTTTGTTCTGTCCGCAGTAAATTTGACAGGCATTTGAATTTCAGACTTCAGGTTTCTGAATGTTTAATTCCTTGCAGATTTGATGGTGCAGTGGTAGTATTGTTGCCTCACAGCTATAGGTTTTCTGGTTTGATTCTTGGTTGGGGTGGCTTCTGTGTGGAGTCTGCATCTCCTGCCTGTGTTTGTGTGGATTTGCTCTGGTGCCCTGCCATTTTACAAAGATGTGTCTGCAGTTTTAATCCCTCGTCTCTGCTGAAAATTGTTTTGTTCTGTCCATGAGTAAATTTGACAGGCATTTGAATTTCAGACTTCAGGTTTCTGAATGTTTAATTCCTTGCAGATTTGATGGTGCAGTGGTAGTATTGTTGCCTCACAGCTATAGGTTTTCTGGTTTGATTCTTGGTTGGGGTGGCTTCTGTGTGGAGTCTGCATCTCCTGCCTGTGTTTGTGTGGATTTGCTCTGGTGCCCTGCCATTTTACAAAGATGTGTCTGCAGTTTTAATCCCTGCGTCTCTGCTGAAAATTGTTTTTGTTCTGTCCGCAGTAAAATTGACAGGCATTTGAATTTCAGACTTCAGGTTTCTGAATGTTTGATTCCTTGCAGATTTGATGGTGCAGTGGTAGTATTGTTGCCTCACAGCTATAGGTTTTCTGGTTTGATTCTTGGTTGGGGTGGCTTCTGTGTGGAGTCTGCATCTCCTCCATGTGTTTGTGTGGATTTGCTCTGGTGCCCTGCCATTTTACAAAGACGTGTCTGCAGTTTTAATCCCTGCTGAAAATTGGTTTTGTTCTGTCCGCAGTAAAATTGACAGGCATTTGAATTTCAGACTTCAGGTTTCTGAATGTTTAATTCCTTGCATAATTGATGGTGCGGTGGTAGTATTGTTGCCTCACAGCTATAGGTTTTCTGGTTTGATTCTTGGTTGGGGTGGCTTCTGTTTGGAGTCTGCATCTCCTGCCTGTGTTTGTGTGGATTTGCTCTGATGCCCTGCCATTTTACAAAGACGTGTCTGCAGTATTAATCCCTGTCTCTGCTGAAAATTGTTTTTGTTCTGTCCGCAGTAGAATTGACCGGCATTTGAATTTCAAACTTCATGTTCTTCAGAATACATAGTAGCACAACCTTTTTTCTAGCAATTTTCTAAGTTTATAAGATGAATATTTTAAATTTGTCCCTATTTTTGGGACTGTATTCCCCCATTATTGGCTTCGTCCAGGTTTTTGTGCTAAGGTTGACAGCTATGGCAAGAACTGAATTCACTGAATATGGAATGTAGAATTGTGCATATTTACTGATAAAGGTGCACTGTAGAATTGTGCATATTTACTGATAATGGTGGACTGTAGAATTGTGCATATTTACTAATAATGGTGGACTGTGGAATTGTGCATATTTACTAATAATGGTGGACTGTAGAATTGTGTATATTTACTAATAATGGTGGACTGTGGAAGTCTGAGTAGACTTTTTTATGATAAATGTTCTCAACTGGGCAGTTTTGCCATTATGGGTGCATATGTTTTGTTTCATTGCTTACTGGAAAAATGTTCAAAACAAATTTAAAACACCCTCTAACAAGTGTACTGTATTGTACAAGGAATATAATTTTTAGTACAATGAGGAAGGTGTATCAAAGAGCACATGTATGTTTCATATGCAAGGGGCCTATGATTCGAAAACAGCCCAAAATTAATCTTTATCTGCCACTGGCAAAATGTATTTTCTTTGAATGTGGGTTTCAATGAATGTGAGTTTCAAGGGCAGAAGTTTTAATGCTAAGTTTTCATTGTGAGACTGCATTGCTTTGTTTAACAGATTACTTAATGTTTGTGCTGTAAAATACAAAATAAAACTTTCAAATGAAGTCCAATCATTGAAGTAAAGCAGTATGCACATTAGTGTTTATGGTAAATGGAGTGAAATAGCCAAGTAATGGTTAATTGGAATGGCTGCAGAGGCTCCAGTTCAACCATTATTTTGTCAGGGGAAGGGCAGCAAACTCAGACAGGCCCAGCTGAACTATACCTCCCAACTGTCCAGATTTTCAAAGAATGAATAGATTTTGCTTCTTATTTTTGGTTTGTTGTTCATAAAATTTGTAGTTTTAATTCCTAAATGATTTGCCAGAAGTCACTAAATAATAAGTTTCAGACTTCATAACCTTCATAAAATGCATGTTAAAGTAAGAGCCGTTCTATCAACTGTCTCAATTTATACAAGAGCAATTTTTAGTACTGTTTATATGTGCCCCAATATATTTGGCCTTGTTCAGATTTACTGCATTAACAGGTTGAGAGGTACATGCAAATAAATTGCTTTATAGAATTAGGCATAGCCAACCTCTCAACTGTCCCCAATTTTGGCTCAAAATGTTGCTCTTCCCCTAATAATCCCTCCATAAAATAGCAATTTTGGAAGAAAACATGGAGGGTTTACAATTAAGAAATAACTGTAATAATCAAAGTTATAGATTACTTGAAATGCATGTAGATTCTTTTATTTTGTCAGCTGCTCAAGGTAGCAGTACTAATATTAAAGTGTCCCTTCTTTGACAGGTAGAAGCTGTATTGTGTGTCTATTTTATATTTTTGCATCACATTTTGGTCCATTTTCATAAAATTGTGTTTTTGGCAAATTAGTGACAAATCACTAAAGACTGAAGTTAGAAAATGACAGACATTTGAGTTTCAGATTTTATACCCTTCAGAAAATTCATACTAATGCAAGACCTATTCTATTATCTTTCTAAGTTTATTAGAGCAATATTTAAAAATTGTCCTTCTTGTTGTGCCTTTGTCCCACTTCTGTGTATGGCTTTGTCCAGATTTCTTGCTCTTGAAGTTGAGAGGTATGACAAATGTGTCAGGGCCATCACAGTCAGCCAGAGAGATTTCAAATTGTGACATGCTTGTTGCACCCCACTCCCCATGTAGTGACTCTGGATGTGTCCAAGCAAGGCAAGGAGTAGTTGTATCTACCTTGGATGGGGAGGACACACTGCATAAGTACTACAGTGGCTTTTCATCTGTCCTTGATTTTGCAGAATGGTCTGGTTTCTGTCATATTTTTGTACTGTTGATTTATGCTTATTACTCAAAGTGCCTGTTGCTCTGTGTTTAAGTAGCAATGCTTTAATGACCATAAGGTAAGCTTGTCTGACATCGTAAGATGCAAGTAAGCTTTAATAAGCATACTGTTAAAGAATTGCCAACATTGAAAGCCTTTCTGTTGTTGCCATGCAGAGAATACTTGACTAGATAATGTATAAGCCTTGGGTATTAAAGGACAGGATTCCATTATTTTAAAAGCTCATTACACTTGTTGGAGACTTCCAGTCATCTCTACAGGCTTTACCCGTAAACTAAACAGAATGCCAATCATGTGTGGTCCATAACCTGTACAGTAATCCTTTAAGCAATGTATCTTGAGCTTGTTTCTTGTTTGCTTTTCATTTTTACTTTTATCATGTTTTCCCCATGAAACGTTGTCAGGCAGCAGGTCTTTTTGGATAAGAAACATTTTTACAAGTGGGGGCATCACATAGATTTCTACTTTCAGCATGTTGCTTGGTACTTTAATAAAGCTGAATATATTATAATTAGAACTGCAGTGCAAGGAGAAGTAGTTTGAGTTGAGTGCTTCTGGTTTTTCTTATACTTGATTTTGACTGGCATTCCAGTAATGTATTTAAAAAGTAATTTATTTTTCATGCCTCACAACCTTTTGTTTCCATCTAGATATTAAGTAAGCTGTCATGCAGCCAATGCATTGAAATATTTTTATTCTTCTACACTTATTTTTGTCTTGATTGGACTTTCATAATGATGGTTTGCCACCCAGGGCAGCGTATTTAATTAAAGTTAGTTTTTTTGTGGTTTTGTGCATAGCTCCTCCCCTTTATGGTTGACCACACCCCTTCCCTTTGACCCCGCCCATTCAGCGTCTCCTGCAGCCCCCCTGTGATTTGAAGTCACCAGCCGCCACTGCCTATTTGTAAAGTGAATGCTTTGCCCACTACACTATTGCTATGCTGTTTCATTTTCATATATCTTCCTTGTTATCCTCTTCAGCCATTTCAGCTGCATTAACCGTAGCAAAGCGATGGGCACACCCATGCACCTACGGTTAGCTTTAATTGGAATTAAAAAAAAAAATAAAGGGTTTCTTCATTTTATTTATGTATACTGTTGCTGTTGAACATGAGGGGGACTGTTGGTGGGGATATGCGGTCACCTATGGGCGGTCCAGCTCATTTCATACCCCTTTCTGCTGTTCTTCATTGTGAGGGTGTGTATATTCTGAGAGCTCTGCTCTCTGACATGCCCCCTGCACTCTTACATGCTCCGTGTAAGCCTAGGAGCTCAGGCAGCATGCCTAATTACTATGCATGGCACGCTGACATCCTGCTCCTAAACGTCTGCCTCAGTGCAGGACTAAGCTAGTCCTGCATGGAGGTATAGTAAATCTGGTGGTATATCTCTGCAACTTTGAGGTAACTATATAATCATAATACTATTTAATTAGTTCACCTTATATAGTTTTATTAAAGGTTACAGTATTAAAATGACACTAAGTTTAGAGTGTTGATGGCTAAGATACACTGACAACCAGTTTAGTAAATAATATATATTTTTTATGTCCAATGGAGGTCTGAAATATAACTATAAAAAGATAATGCAGGATCTCATGCTATTGGAAAGCATTATATAAAGTCATGTATATTTGTTATAACACAGTTCTTTCACATAATATAGTAATGTTAAATGATTTGACTACACCCTGAGTAGAGGCATCACATTTGGTGCTGTTGTTCTTTAAATTGTCTCAGAACGAATCTTTGCAACATAACACAGCACACTTTAATTGATATAATTGTACTAATGGGTTTGATTGTATGAACTTGGCTTCTATAATTATCATGGTAGCTTGTAAATGCGCTGTTAGTGTTATGGAAGCTCAGCTTGTGTGATTAGGCAGTTGCAAAGTTAGTTATTCAGGAAGTACTACTGCTTGGGGTCCTGGGAGATATTAATGACTAAGGTAGATTCTTATGTTACAAATGTTTAATGCTGTCTGTTCAAATGTTAGATGATTATGGTGATTTTGTTGCTTGGTTGGGAGAGACAATTGACTGTGGATAGACGTTGCAGCTTCAGTTGGTGACTGTGCAGATGATCGGCTATCATTTAGTGGGTTTGCTGGCCATATGGATGGTTTTGAGCTGCCGATATGTTACAAAACATTTGACTCTTGTTGGCTGCAGTTCTGGGCTGACTTGGGATCGGTTTCACCTCTAGATAGGATCAACCCAAACAGGAGAAGAGTGGGATCGCTTTATGTGCTTTGATAAGTCTTTACTGCTGTGCTAGACTGGGATTGGGGATTTCTGTTCCGATTGGTTGAGGATGCACTTAGAGGTTAGAAGTTAATTATAGACTGTAAGATATATACATTGTTGGTTTGGCGGTTATTTGAATACCTGGATAGCTACAGCCTAAGACTCAGGCGGATTTTAAAAAGTACAGTTTTGTACCTACCATAAATGTAGATGTTCGAAGATCCACATTGCTGCAGTCCTAACACTTGGCTAGTCCGCTGTCCCAGTCGGCCCGAATACCAAAGTATAAGGCTGACGTCGGTCAAGGCGCACTAGTCTGATGTCAGGACGTCAGGGTACAAATGCGCATGACCGACGTCATATCCTCAGTCTTTTCTTGCCCCAGATGTCAGAAGACCCTAAAAAGATAAGGCCAAAACCAAAAAACAACAACACACCAAACACCCCTGTACCAAATATATATACAATATATACAAATTTACAAAGGTACAACCCCACCCACACAACCACCCCTAAAAACAGAGGGGAAGGAGGGAGGGTAAATTGGACTGCAGCAATGTGGATCTTCGAACATCTACATTTATGGTAGGTACAAAACTGTACTATGTTCTTCATCTCACATTGCTGCAGTCCTAACACTTGGGTAGAATCCCAAAGCAGAGGAAAGGGAGGATGGCAAATCATAAAGAAGCAGGAGCTGCCAACATGCCCTGTAAAATAGCAGTGGCAAAACCAGCCCTAGATTTAGAGTAGAGAGGAAGGTGGTAATGCTTAGAGAAAGTATGCACTGAACTCCAAGTAGCTGCCTCCAAAATATCCTTAGTTGCCGCCCCCCTTAGAAATGCTGTTGAAGTGGCAGTAGCCCTAGTGGAATGAGGCCTAATCCCAGCTGGAATCTCCTTGCCATGATGGGAATAACAGAAAGCAATGCAAAACCCAATCCACTTAGAAATAGTTTGTTTTGACACAGGCTTGCCCTGAGAACTCAAAGCAAAAGAAACAAACAACTGCTGAGACTGCCTAAAATCCTTAGTCCTGCTTAAATAATAGCGCAACTGCCTGTGTACATCTAAAGTGTGCAAAATCTTTTCCCCCTTATTTTGGGGATTTGCATAAAAAGTAGGCAAATGAATAGTTTGGTTTAAAGCCACACTAGAAACCACTTTAGGCATAAAGGAAGGATTAGTACGTAAAGATACCCTATCCTTATGGAAAATCAAGAAAGGCTCAACTGCCATAAGGGCCTGCAATTCAGAAACCCTTCTTGCAGAGGTAATGGCCAACAAAAAAGCAGTCTTCCATGACAAATATTTCAACTCAGCAGTAGCTGCAGGCTCAAAAGGTTGTAGAGTGAGTTTCTCCAACACAAAATTGAGGTCCCAAGCAGGAGTAGGAGCTTTACGTGGGGGTCTTATATTCTTTGCCCCTCTAAGAAATTGCTTGAACAAAGGATGAGAAAACAATGGTGGGCCACAGTCTTAGTGAGCTGAAATTGCTGCAGCATGAATCTTAATGGAAGAGAAAGACAAACCTTTGTCCAATAACTCAGTAAGATATTGAAGAGCCACACTCAAATTAGGCTCAGAAACATCCAAATCCTTTGCTGCACTCCAAAATAAAAATCTCTTCCATTTTTCTGCGTACACTTTCCTTGTACTAGGTCTTCTGGCTTCCATAATCACATTCAAAACTTGCTGAGGAAGTTGAGACCTGCTGTGGTTCAACACAGAATATGCCAGGCTGTTAGATGAAGAGAGTGAAGCTTGACATTGAGTAGATGACCATCCTTCTGAGACAACAGGTGTGGAATCAAAGGTAAAGGCCATTGAGGCTTCCTTACCAGACTCCTCAGTAATGGGTACCAGTGCTGCCGAGGCCAATCTGGAGATATCAAAATCATCCTTGGTTTGTCTTGTCTGACCTTTAGTAGTACCTTTGGGAGGAGAGGCAGAGGTGGAAAGGCATACACATGAAGATTTTTCCAACTGAAAGAAAGAGCATCCACTTTCCAAGCTGTGTGATGAAACCTTTTCATGCAAAACTTTGGCAGCTGGTGGTTTAGTGGAGAAGCGAACAGATCTATGTCTGGAGTTCTCCATGACACTGTCAATTTTGAAATACATGAGGATCAATTTCCACTCGTGGGGATCCATGATTTGCCTGCTTAACACATCTGCTAAGGAGTTCTGTGCTCGGCAGAAACCTTGCTTGAAGATTTAGTTGCAAACTTAGCAGTCTCCCACAAAATCATTGCTTGCCTGCATAGAGGATAAGAATGTGTTCCCCTTGTTTGTTGATGTACCACATGACAGTTGTGTTGTCTGTTAGAATCAACACCTGCCCTGGAAGAAGTAAATCCTTGAAAGCCATTAATGCAAACTGGACTGCTAACATCTCCTTCATGTTGATATGTAGATGTTGTAGTCTGGCAGGCCACTTGTCTTGTATCCACTTTCCATTCAGATGAGCTCCCCAAGCTGTGTCTGAGGCATCTGTTGTTAGAATCTGACTCGCCTCTGGCCGGGTCACAGAGAGTCCCTTGTTTAGGTGACATTCCTGAGCCCACCACAAAAATTCCTTTTGAATGCAAGGTATTATTTGAATGACAGTGTCCAAATCCTGGCAGTGCTGTGTCCATACATTTTTGAGATACCATTGCAGCTTCCTCATATGCAGTTTGGCATTGGGAAGCACCAGAATACAAGATGCCATGAACCCTAAGGCTTGAAGGACTGTCCTTGCAGTCAGCCCGGACTGATGAGATAGTTGACGGAAGTAAAGAGAGAGATTCTTTTGTTTGTCCGGGGTTAAAAAGGCCATCTGGGTTGCTGTATTCAGTCTCACACCCAGAAAGCACATGTCTTGAGAGGGTACTAGACTGGACTTTATTTCGTTCACAGAATACCCCAGGCATCTTAGCACTGCTATCACATATTCCAAATGCTGAAGAAGCACGTCCTTTCCTTGAGCCAGAATCAGGCAATCGTCCAAGTAAGGATAAATCTGTATACCTCTCAGTCTGAAGAAAGCTATCACTGGAGCCATAACTTTTGTGAATACTCTGGGCGCAGTAGATAAGCCAAAGGGCAATGCAGAGAACTGATAGTGAGAATTCCCAGCTCGAAAACGCAGATACTTCCTGCAACTTAGTCTGATAGGAACATGAAGGTAAGCCTCCTTGAGATCCAAAGTTACCATCCAGTGATCTTTGCCCAGCAGAGGTAAAAGCTGTTGTAACGTCAACATTTTGAACTTGGGAATGTCCAGATAAGTGTTGAGGATAGATAAATCCAAAATTGGTCTCCACATGTTCCCCTTTTTTGGTACTAGGAACAGGCGAGAATAAAATCCTAGGCCCCTTTCTGGCATAGGAACTGGCTGTATGGCCCCTATTTGGAGCAACATAGAAATTTGCTTGTAAGCCTCTATTCTTTGTTGAGGAGGAACGTCTGGCATGCCTCTGAAAGGAGGCAAGGTATGGAAATAAAACCTGTAACCGTGGTGTATAATATCCAATACCCATTTGTCTTGGGTAATCAAACTCCAATTTTCTTTGAAAAGTGCCAACTTTCCCCCCAAAGGTGCTGCCAGACGAGAAGGTTCTGGCAGCTGAAAAGGTAGGTCATTGGGTCTGTTTACGAAAGGACTGACCCCTGCCCTCACCAGAAGACTGAGCAGGTGAACTCCCTGTTCTAGGCCTAAAAGAACCTTGAGCTCTGCCCCTACCACGTCTAGACCTACCCCTAGACTGGGAATCATAAGAAGGATATGTCCACCCCTTGGTAGGCCAATTTCTACTAAACTTCGGAGGCTGAACCTGCAAAAAATCCTTAACAGTCTGCATAGACTTAGCCTTGTCTTCCATTTTCTTTAAAACTGTTTCAACAGGAGAACCAAACAACACATCAGATTGTAAAGGAGCATCTAAAATCCTTGTCTTGACATGCTCAGCTAAATTCTGATCCCTCAGCCAGGCGTGCCTGCGAAGAACAGAACCAGTGGCAGCCACCCTCGAAGAGGCCTGTACAGCATCAAAACCACATTGCAAGGAATGCTTACCCACCTGTTCAGAAACATGAACTAAATCTTGCAACTCTTTACACTCAATACCTTCCGCCAGAGCATCTACCTTAGACTTTAATTGAGAAAGGAGATAGTTTTGGTACTTCAACATGTGAAACTGGCAATTCAAAGCCCTCATGGCTAAAGTGGAAGAGGTATACACTTTCTTTCCCCATCTATCCAAAGCCCTTGCCTCTTTATCTGGAGGAACTGGATTTTTAACAACAGAAGCCTTAACACCTTTAGGCCCCTGAGAAACAGTTTCTGGGTCTGCCCTAGGGCTCTTAAAAAGATACTTATGAGCTTCAGGCACCCTATAATACCTATCTGGTTTAACTGGAGCAGGAGGCAAAGAATCAGGATTAAGAGAAGCCTCTGCAAAAACGTCTTCCACCACATCCAGAACAGGAGGTATAGCTAAAGGCCTATGCTGGGGTAGGAACAAAAATTCCCTAAGCCTTTTCCTGGAATCAGAGAAGTCCTGACCTTCCCATTTAAAATGCACCCTCATGGAATGAAGAGTCTCTGAAAATGAAAAATCCTCAGGAGGAGAAGCAGAAGGAGTAGAATCATCCACATCAGAATCAGAATAAGGAGAATACTCCTGCAAGTCTTCAGCCGAAGACTTCGGAAGCATCGAACCCTGCTCAAAACTCCCAAGCTCAGGTTCCACCCTAGGCCTCTTATCAGTCCGGGGCATAGAACCTCTAATCAGAGTAATTAAATCTTCTGCCATTTTAAGCATATGCTTCTTGGGCACAGACCCTGAAGTACTAGGGGTGACACCAGCTGAAGCTAAACCTGGCCTGCCTCTGGGAGAAGCCTTGGAAACAGAAGGGGAGGGCCTAACCACCCTAGGCAGGGAGGGGAGAACAGCTACCTGAGAAGCCCCTTCAGCCTGGCCTACCTCCTGAGAGGACACATCTTGTAATAATAAAGTCTCTCCCTGGGACTCCAAAGAAACTTCTGGCTGAACCTCCGGCTCCACCGAGCCCTCTAAAGAACCGGCGTCCGGGACGGACGGTTCTTCTAACCTAGGCTTAGCTGCTTTGTCCTTACGCTTTTTCGACGAAGCAGGCGTCGGAGCATCCGACGGCATTTTATAGTTGCACCGCTTCCCGAAGACTAACCTGGCACAATCTAATCTTCTCTTTATAGTGCGTTTGTTAAACCTAGCACAAGAGCGACACCCAACAACGTCGTGCTCAGGCCCTAAACAAGGTATACACAAGGTATGATAATCCCTATGAGGTATCTGTTTCCCACAAGAAATACAGTTATTCACTTTTTCTGACATCCGGTAAAATACTGAGGCAAGAAAAAACAAAATATTCCCCAGCGGGTACTTAGCCAACCGATTCGGTCTGAAACTCCGACCGGAAAATCTCAGAACGCCAACCTGCACTCGCAACGCTGCTTCTGCATCGGACCACGCGGCAAAAAAGACTGAGGATATGACGTCGGTCATGCGCATTTGTACCCTGACGTCCTGACGTCAGACTAGTGCGCCTTGACCGACGTCAGCCTTATACTTTGGTATTCGGGCCGACTGGGACAGCGGACTACCCAAGTGTTAGGACTGCAGCAATGTGAGATGAAGAACATCTGGTGAAAGTTTCTTGTGTTGGCTTGAGCCATTTTGTTTTTCTTCTTTCTCCTTCTTGCCTTCATTGAGAAGATTAGGAAACATACTGCTGTACGAGCATTTCCTTGGTTGCAAGTATTAAGGGGCATGACCAGAGACCAGGAAACACTACAGTTTGCTTTTTCATATTTAGATACGTTTTTTAACAATAATGAATGACCAATTCATTTATCTAAACATTAGGATTGAGTGGAATAAAATGGCTATTGCCCATAGGTCTCAATCTCTTAAGAGGCCAATGTGGAACACAGACCTTAACAATGTGTGACAAATGGTCAAAATGTGGAACACCCTATTTTTGCACAGCACAAAATGTGCCACTGCCATGGATCATGGTAGATATTTGCATTTCACATTCACCACTTTAGATGTGCTCTACCCCTGTCCTACCACCAGGTCTGGGCCTGGCAAAGGTGCCTAAAAAGGTACTTAAAACCAGGGCCCTCTACTTTGAAAAGAATGTGCCATTTAATACATCATGTCTTGGAACAGTTAAGACCAAAAGAATCCAAGATCTCACATCTTTAACCATGAAAAATAAAAACACACTAAGCAGAAGCACACATACATATCACAACATTTGTAAACCCTCCCATTCATACCAGTGTCACTACAGCACTGTGTACTTTGAAACATATTTTTTGCCATTAGTGTGCTATTTGGATTTTAAGGTAGGGTAAGGTACACAAAGGCTGTAGTGATACTGGCATGATTGTGCTTCATTTCCAGTTGTGGGAACACTAGTGGAAAAATGCCACTGAGTAAAGAAAGCAGAGTAGAGTGAAGGACAAAGCCAGACTTGACAAAAATACTGCTATACACCTGAGGCATTGACAAGAGAATTCAAAATAAAAAGTTTCCTGAATTAAAAAATTAGAATTTAATTAGAAAAATGTCCCATTTTCTAACATATCAACCAGCAGCACAATACAGTCAGTTCAGTATTTTCCTTGAGCAGTTCAGCATCTTGCCATTATGAAAAGACACTAAAGTTACACTCTAAAGTTCTACTAGAAAACAAAACTGGATACTTTAAAGCATCCCATTCCTATAAAGGTGCTCACTTTTGACATCCGTCCGCATACCTCAAGATTTTAGTGCAAGAAATCTGGACAAAGCCCAACATAATGTAAGCAGCAAAACAAAAATACATTAAATATTAAATATAAATTACTGTCACAGACATACTAGGGACAAACAGCACAAAAATACAGACGCTTTAAATATTTCTCTGATAAACTTAGAAATATTGCTAGAATAGGATCTGTCTTGGCAATTACTTTCAGAGAAATACTAGAGGACAAACAGCACAAAAACAGAGACACTAAATATTCGTCTTATAATACTTAGCCTATGCCTTGAAAAAAATAAAGTTGTAATCTCAGTTGAAAACAAATGTTCATCTCTAGAACCATACGTGTTACTTGAAAACTGTAAATGGAAAACTATTCACCACAAAATAATCTTTGTAAAGGTTGCATTCATTTTATTCCTGGTCTTAAAATAGATTTTATAAGTCAAAATAAACACAGCTTATAATCCCAGTAACCATTCATGCAACAGATACTGCCAGCAGCATTTTCTTCATACACTTGTGAGCTTTCATACGAGGCTAGTAGTTATATCAATGTCACTTGATTTTAGAGATATTTGCAGAAATAGGACCAGTATTAGAATACATATAAATAGTACACAAATAATATTAAATATTTTTAGCAGCACTAAACAGACGTCAAATATCGCATCAGCTTTAAAACAAAATTTCTGTATACCCTGTATTCAGCATGTTTTTTTATGTCCAGTGGCATCACTAAGCTTTAACTGCAGAGATACCTAGGCTGTAATGATTATATACATAACACAATCAGTTAATATTTCAATATTTTCACTTTTCTTTTTGCTCACTCTTGCTGTGGACCCTTAATGGAAACAGTGACAAAAAACTTTTAGTGGAAACAGTGACAAAAAACTTTTAGTTTAACCCCTCAAATTAGGCAATCCATGCATGTGCAGGCAATCTTCTTTAAAAAAACATGTCATTTAAATATCTGCAAAGCAATACAGCTCAAATGAAAGAGCTGTGATTGAATCCTTTCTGAATGCCCTGGCCGCAGCTACATTTATAAAAAATTCTTACTTCTACCAACTTGTCCCCAGCAGCTCAATACAATCCACAGACTCCACATGGTACAAGAAAATCAGCAGCAGCATGCAGGCAGGCAGGCAAGCAGGAAGGCAACAAAACAAAACCTCAGTCTTCTATTGATGATCTTGATCCTCCTGAAACCACCAAAACAATGGTCATGTCCCTGAAGTCCCTTCAGCTGTTGATTCCTCTTCTGGCACTCGACTCCCGACTCCTGATATCTTCAATCCCCAGCTGCACTTTTTCCTTATTCCCAGTCTTCCGCTGTTGTTGTTGGAAGATCACTGCTTCCTGGAAGCCTTTTTCAAGCCATTATTTTGGCATAAAAAGGCTTCCTTGAATGTGACTGTCCTGCACTGGGGAGCTCTCATTGGCTCCTCTCTGCCCATAAACTGTTATTTGATTGGCTCATATGCCGCATTCATGATTGGCTGCAAATGTGGTGTACAAGCCAATCAAAAACGGTGAAGCATAGCCAATGCTGTGTAATGTGGAAGGGCAGCAGAGCTATGCATTGGTTTGTGTGCTGCAATGCTGATTGGCAGTGATTGCAGTACGCAAACCAATCAGAATGCTTGTAGCGGAGCCACTGCTGTTCAATGTGGAACAGTGGCTTCATTCGTCATTAAATGCGGAGCATTCTGCATAATCCAGAGCACTTGGATGCCCAGCTACTGCCTATAAATATAATAAAATAGTCTTTTGTTTGACTCACTTAACATCTAATTAAGGGGCAGGACTGTTATTCTGATTCACTTTTTTTATGCAGTAATGGTAGTTTGTGCAGCCTTTTAGCTTGGGTTATTGATTGATTTGTAAGAGGTTGTAGTTCTCTGACAAACTAATACTAAGAGACTGATGATGAGTACTGACTGTTAATAAATTCAAACAGTCCTGACCTTTATGTTATTCAAAAAACTCGAGCTGCTATACATACCTCTCAATTGAAAGATAATCCTTAAACAGCACCCTGGTATAAACATGTCCATCAAGAAATGCAAAATATCATTTTGTGCAATACCATGGAATTTGTTTTAAAAGGGCAATTCAATGTATAGGAAGAGAAAGGTTATGAACTGTTTTGCAAAAATTTTATTGAACGGTGAATGTTTAAATAATTTATATGTCAGTGAACCTCATAGAAATATTTACCTTGTAAAGCAAAGTTTGATGTTCCTGTTGCCTGCACATATACAAACACAATAATGTTTATGCTCATGTGATTAGTTACATATGTTTCATCAATTGCTTGTCAGCATTTTAAGCAACAGGTTTCACACTCAACAAATGAAACCAGATAAAGTACAGTTAGAATATAAACTGGGCATGGCTAAATGGCTAAACATTATAAGCCATGTAAAAATAAGGATTATGCAGTACTGAAGTCCTAGTTAATACTTAGTCTAAATGGCTGATTAACAAGTATAAAGGAGGTAATGACCATCTTTGCAAGATGGAAATATGTCAGCTATAAAACTGCAAAAGGTTAGATCACAGAAGGAAATGACTTGGGTCACAATGTGCAGAAAAGACTTTCAAATTGCAGAATAGTGATACAGACATCCCCAGTGCAGAGACAACACTGACATACACAATTTTTGTATAATATTCAGATTTTACTTCATAATTTGAATTGAAATATTATAAGACAATGGTTGTATGCCAAATTAGTAACAAATTGTTAAGATTGTGGTCAAAGAACAATGGCTGACACATGAGTATTAGATTATATATTTCTCAGAAAATGTTATGCTAATATATACTCTGTTTTACTATAAGCTCTTTGAATTTATAAGAACAACACCTTGGATTTTGATTTTCCATTAATTTATAAAAAAATTGAGATATGCTGCTATTGAGGCTACTGTTTTGCTGACCTTCTGGATTTATAAAAACAATGTTTGATGTGGTTCTCATATCTGGATTTTATTATTATTTATTATTATACATATATATTTGTCATTTTTTTTAACCTCAAGATGTTGATAGTTAAGATAGTTGGCATAACTTTTGTGATAGTCAAGAGAATCGCCTTCAAACATATAAAATGATACTTTTTAACATGTCTCACTTTTATACCTAATTTAAAGGAAATAATTAGAATTGACAGTTATTCTTTTTGTATTCTACAATAAAAAACATAAACACAGCTTGGCATAATTTGTATGATCAATAGTATTATAAAACACCTTTCAAATTATTCTGGACAAAATAAGTATAAACGTTCAGTAAAGACATATGGAAAATCAATTATCATAAACGTACTCTCAAAATGAATGTGTATATTAAACAAAGACTCATAGAGGAAACATAGTAATAAACACTGAACAAATGAACAACAGCGACAATGTTGGGTACAGCAGATAAACATATCAATGGAAGGTAACTCTAACAGGGAAACTATGTACACATTTATATATCTATCTATCTATCTATCTATCTATATATATATATATATATATATATATATAGTATAACCACCAAACCCCAAAAGAATGAGAATCCACAACGAGACAAAGTGTGGTAGCCGTTCCCAAAAATAAATGTGTAATCAGGCAAAAGGAAAATGAAGTGCTTACAACTTCAAAGCCTGCCAAAGCACATCAACATCTAAGGCTACATTACCAACCACTTGTGAAGCAAATAAAGATATAGATAGTAGCTGCACAAGTTTTAGACCAACAACCCAAGTGTACCTTGTGTTGCTGTAGTCCACTATCAAAAACCAGCTGAATCTAGGCGAGCGAGCTGCTTATTATACATCAAGCTCCATAGGAGACAAAACACCATTCGGTTCCTTGAACTCTGTTGTTTCACTTCTCTATTCATGTGTGTGGCGCTTTCACGGCATACAGGCAGCTTCATCAGACAAAAAACCATGCTCTGTAAGAGCTCAATTTTAAAAAATACATTGAGAGAAGTCCTCCTACTAACTTCCTGGTATGCTGTGTATATATAACATGTTTGATTTTAATGCAGCAGGTTCGCATACCAGGCTTTTAGTAGGAGTGACTTTGGATTCGATAAAGAGTAAAATTGGTATTTTTACAGAGCATGGTTGTTTGTCTGATGAAGCTGCTCACATGAATAAAGGAAAGCCACACATGAATATTTTTAACCAATTTTGATACAATTTTCTTGATGCTGGAAGATTACAAGGAAGCAGTCTGCTAACAGTACCCGACTGTCAACAGAGTTCAAGGGTAGTAATGGGAACCGTCTCCTGTTTATTCCTATTATGTGTAGAAGGATAAGTAAGCATATTTCCTATTAGTGGACTACAGCCCTACAACACAAGCAACACTCTATACACTCTTAAAGGTCTAAACAGACTGACCTAGCTACTTATTATATCTATTATTCACAAGTGGTGAGTACGAGCTTGTAGCCTTTGGATGTATCTGTAAGTGGGTGTTTAAAGCAGGACTTTACTTCATTTTCATTTGGATTGGATTACACAACACTATTCTTGAACGCACGTACTATTATTATTCGTCATTTTATATTTATATATATATATATGTATATATAAGAAAGTTCAATAGTCCAAATCACAATCACGAACACTTTAGAAAGTGCTTTCAAAAAGCACTTTCGTTAAAGTGTGTTAAAAAATACATTACATTTACGTCTTTGCAAGGGGGCAAGCCCCCCTGCACCCCCCCACATACCCCCTACTTTAATATTCTCACTCCAAGGTCGCACTACAGTGGGGATAATGGAATTTTCCCTTATCCCCACTGTAGTGTGATCTCCACAACAGGCATACTTACGCGAAAGTGCTTCTTCGGTGAAAAGCACTTTCGTGCAAGTATGCCCTGCCGAATCTGTTTTGGTGATGTTGCCATTCGGGGATCCATACGGATCCCATATATATATATATATATATATACATATAAATATATAAATATAAATATATATATATATATATATATATATACAGTGCTATTTATAAAATTAATATATATATATATATATATATATATATATATATATATATATATATATATATATACACATACAGTGCTATTTATAAAATGAAAATATATAATTAACAATCAGATGGTCTGACTTATTAATGGAGAATATGTCTTCAGCAGACATTTATCTACATAAGAACTATCTACTAGACATCTACTGACGTTTTAATATATATCTGTAGTGGGTTACAAAATATGAAGCTGGGCAAACTAATTTAATTGAATATATATGTAAGTTCAGTAAAATTACTTATTAAAGTGGAATACATTTACAGTCTCATGAACTACAATAAAGAGGAGTATGCAAATACCCACATATTTATAACGAAGTTGCCATTTACTGTTTAACTTTAATATAATGCTTATGATTTTTAGTGATCATACATGCTATTGTAGAAATATTTTTGAGTAAAATTTTTTTTAACATATGTTGTCTATTTACTAAGATAAACAAATGCACAGTTTAGATGCTGTAACAAATGGAGTTATATGGGGATGTTACTATAAACATATAAGACTATATAATTAACATACGTTAGTACATTGATGTTATGGACAAAATTTTGACAAAATATACACTGTCTAGGATGTACCTTGCACTATCAATGTTGTCAAACAGACATATAATCAATATGTGCAATGCTGGAACAGATATTACACATGCAAATTGTATAACAAACGGATGAAAGAACCAAAGTATTTGCAAATAATGATTTTATTTACAAATTCCAGATTATCTTAAAATTCAATATAATAGCAAGAAATATTTTCAACCTACCTAACAAATCATATATTTAATCGCTATTTGTGAAGATTTTAAGTTGTCATTCTATGTAAAGGTATTCCCCAGGATTCAGCAAGCTCTGCATGGCATGCAGGAATAGTGCAGAAGCTGCTGGAGGCAATATGGCCACTGTGCGATCCAGGAATAAGCTCCCGGGATGTGCACGAATACTCCTGCACTATTCCTCCACAGACACAGCTCCTGTATGCAAATTACCCCATTTGCAGGTGAAAACCATGCAAATGAGGTGAATTTGGGATCCAGGAAGCTGGCAGTCGGCCGTGCAGGACTAGTGTAGTCTGCAGAAATGTACTTGGTTAGTAACCAAGTACATTTCGGCAAACTACAAAACGGAGCCATGACAACTCCAAATAAAGAGTGTATATTATGTTGAAAGCATGCCAATGGCCAAATATATGGCCATTGGCATGGAAAACAGTTGCAAAAATAAAAAAATATATATATTTTTTGGCCGATTTCATCTGTTGAAGCGTAGGGTGGTGGCACGCAAACGGGATCGGGCTGAAACCCTCCCCCCAAAATAAGCATTGCACCTAAAATCACTATTTTGCCATTATACTCAATGCCAGGCAGAAGACAACATGGCCAGTGAATAGTGGTTGCTAAGGGGAAAGGCTCAGTGTGGGACTTGTAACTAGGCATTAGCTGGCAATCCTATGCAAATGAGGGGAATTATACTGAATCCCAGATTCTCCATCATGGGTAGCCTGCACCCAACCGTGTCGGTGCAGGAAGACAATGGTGTAAGCCTAAGAGCTAGCTGACATCATAGAGGGATGTGTCAGGCATACTGTAAGCTTATTGGAGCCCTGTGGCTCGGGTTTGCCCTGAGCTTAGCAGAGCTAAGCAAGGTGGTGTGTCTGAGGCTGCCCAGCACTCTTTACGTTGCCTAAGCAGGTGTGTGCATCACGCATCGGGTTTTATAGGAAAAAAGAAAAAAGTAAACCAGAAAATAGGAGCTCTGTGCACATCTGAGCACTGTGTTTGTACTTCGTGCCCCTGGGCTTAAACAGGAAGGCAATGGGATTGGAAAACAGCAGTAGGAAGGTAATCAAGGAGAACTAGTATAGCTGGCAGGTGAAATGTATCAGAATCAGCCAATTACACAGGCAGCAGACCAGCCCAGCCCAGTACACCACTATAAACTATGCAAACACCTTTCCCTCTGTTTTTTCCAACATACTCTACACCACCGGTGTACACAAGTGGGGAAATTTTACCAAACAAATGCAACAAAATGATAGAGGCTGCAGCAGCTATCATAAATCAGCATGTGGAAGAGGCTGAAGGTGGTAAGGATGAGAATGCTGTTGACCAACCCACAGTGTGGATAAGGAGGAGAGTGTACAGACCCAGGGTAACTTACCAGGGGCTACATGAGCTGGAGATAGTGGAGCACTATAGGGTGGACAGGGACCTCCTACAGCAAACTGTTGAGCTGTGCCAGCCACACCTCACACACAGAACCAAGAGAGGGGAACCCATCCTAGTGGATACCAAGGTATGTGCAGGCCTAAGAATACTAGCCACAGGTACCTTTCAAAGGCCAACTGGGGATGTCAAGTGGATCTCAAAGGCATCAGCATTCAGGGTACTCCACCAGTTCCCGGATGCCATGCCAGCACATACCGGTGAGCACATACATTTCCACAACATCTGTGAGGCGTTGGCCAACAATATGCGTCTCTTCCACCAAATAGCAAAATACTCTGAGGTAGTGGGTGCTATAGACTGCATGCACATATGCACAAAAGCACCACCTGGTGAGCGGGGTTGGGTCTACATCAACCACAAGGGCTTCCCCTCCATCAACTGCCAGGTTGTGTGTGATGCCCAGGGCATTATAATGGATGTGTGTGCTGGCTGCCCTGGAAGCTATCACTACTCCCATATCTGGCATCTGACGCAGCTGTACCAGAGATTTGCCAGTGGGGACATCCCTTATGGTCACCTAGTGGGGGATGCAAGCTACGCACTGGAGCCGTGGCTGATGACACCCATCAGAAATTCACTCACACCCGAACAAGAACTCCATAATGAGGTACATGCACAGACCAGAATCATAATAGAGTGTGTGTTTGGGATGCTCAAGTCATGGTTCCAGTGCCTGGACACATCTGTTGGAGCCTTGCAGTACTCATCAGCTACAGGTACCCAAATTGTCATTGTATGTGCCATGTTACACAATATGATCCTGTGGAAACAGCTGTAGCAAGAACAGCATGGGGCAGGGCCACACAGCCCCCTACTATTGCCAAGGCTTGCACAGGCACAGAGTGACTTGGAGGAAGAACAACCTGAGCCTGCCCCATTAGGCAGAAGAAGGCATGCCCAGTATGCCCAGGCCTTGGCAAAGAGGCAACGCATAGCACATACACTAACACGGTAGGGACTCAGAGAATGACACCTCTCTCTGACTCACACATACAGTAAAAAGGATGCCAAACATGACACTACCTGTGCTTAACCATGTATAGGGAGGGTACTACGTGCATCCAACATAGTCAGCCCTCCAGCACCATCCTCAATACTGGCACAGCCACATGGTAAGTTACTCTTCCTACTAATTGCTGAATGGAGTAGTATGTGTTGTTACTTGTATCTATGTTATGGATGTGAGCATGCAAGGGAATTGGGTGGCTGAATGGGATGCCAGGAGATAGTAGACACCTATAGTGACAGCATGAGATCTGTAACAAATACTGGTGTTACCACAGTAGCCAGTACTAGACAAGGTGACAGAACTCACTGCAGGAAATGTGCTGGGCCACATGTGTGTCCATAGGATACGCACATGCCAGTCAGGGAGGCTCACATACCCAACAACAGTCTCAGCCAACAGGACAGGTGTAGACAAACACAAACAAAGGCTGTGCTAAGGCCTCTAATTGATGGCTATGGAGAACATCCCTCCCAGACCTACACAGACAAACTACAACAGGTCGGGCAGTGGGATGTTAGTTCTGAAGGGTAGGAAGTCAGAAACTGAAATGTAGGTCAATCAAACCTAAGACCTGTAGTACACTGATATGCTTCTAGTCAGCATGATAGGTTAGAATACAGAATAATGAAGTACCTGACATAGTAGTACAGTCCTAGCAAATGTGTACAAGTGTCAGGTCTGCCCCCCAATCCTATGTAGAAATTTAGTAACAGTCAGGTGTGCCCCTCAGTCCTATGTAGAAATATAGTAACAGTCAGGTGAGCCCCCCCCAATCCTATGTAGAAATGCAGTAACAGTCAGGTGTGCCCCCCCCAATCCTATGTAGAAATATAGTAACAGTCAGGTGTGCCCCCCCAATCCTATGTAGAAATGTAGTAACAGTCAGGTGTGCCCCTCCAATCCTATGTAGAAATGTAGTAACAGTCAGGTGTGCCCCTCCAATCCTATGTAGAAATGTAGAAACATGTATGTGTAGGTATAATAACAGTGGAACACAGATTACCTGAGCTGGCCAAGGTAGCAGGATACATTGCAGCATGTGTATAATATGCAGGGCTGTGTGTGTTAGGTTGGTGTGTGTCATATATTGTGTGAGAGTGGTCAGTATGTATGCATGGTGAGCTTTGTCCTGGTGGCCATTGCCCAGTACAGCCGATGGCAGGACCAAGTTCTCACAACTGCAGTGCCAAACACAATGCTTCCCAGCAAAACACATTCCAGCAGTAAGCCATAGTAAATGTTTAGAAGTAATATGTGTCACCATCTGAAAGATGGACATGGCATGAATGTGGGCCCAGACATACAAGCATTACGCAGGGGGAAGTACCCCAGACAGACAGTGTATAATATGTAACCATCAAATGAACACACCCTTGGAATTGTACATACTGGTTAGCAACACATTATTTGGGCTTGTACTAGGGAATGCCGATGTCGTCTGGCCAAACACTGACAGACTACAAAGGTCATAGGAATGAAGTATTGAGAAACAGCTGATGTCTCTACACAAGCCAGCATAAGTGGAATTCCCCATACATATTTGCGAGTCAGATGCAAGTAGTGTCCATAGCACACATGCATGCAGCTCACCCCACCACCACCCACAGGTACCTCTCTGGTCTTATCTCTGCTGTTGGGAATGCGTACAATATGACCCCCACCTCTGTATGGCAATAGCTAAAGAATGGAACATGCAGAACAGGTGACCATGCATGTGTGTCCCTAGCTGTAAGCAGCACCCTGCCAGCATCCACACCACTAGATCAATAATGACAGAAAATATTGGCATGAACACCTTACACACCTACCCTGTCACCCCAGGGGAATATAGTGTATTGCAGTCTGGGACTGTAGGAGTGACAGAATTCAACAGCCTGCTACAGCTGGCCTGCATCACTACCAAATGGCCTACAGTCCTCTGCCAAACGCCTATGTCTCACCCGTAATGCCAATGTATGTTATGTCATAGACTCCCAAATAACAACATAACACAGTCCACAGAACCCAAATACAAGGCCATGTGGACAAATCACAGTAACATGTCCACCATGTCCTACTACATGAACTGTGGACCAACACCAAATTACTGCTAGGATGAGGTGATAACTATAGGGAACATATCAGATAATGTTTACATTATGTATGGAAGAGGACAGAATAATAGAGGAGGGGTAGGAGCATGGGCGGCATGGAGTTTGTGAAGTCCGAAACTCAGCCATGTGCACATACTATTCCTGGCTGCAATCATAAGAATGGGTGGCTACAAACCTCCTCATAAACCACAATGTAAAGGGGTAATGTCCAGAATTATGACCCCTGCCTCTGGTTAACCTGTGTGAATCTGTACAGCTGTGAGGTATGGCCACAGTAGGATATGGCCATACTGTCACGTCAATGGATGTACAAGCATGGGATCCTCTGCCACCACTGTACCAAGGTGCTAAACCATTTACACAGACCCAGCAGCAAGTGTCTGCAACTTCCCCTCCAGAATGGCATGATTGTGCAAGAATATGTAGGCTGCTGACCACAATACTGGACACAGCTGCATTCACCCTGTGTTCCCCAGAACATGATTGCAAGCAAATATGTATACCTGACAGTACTTAATGACATAAAACATCACAATGTAAAACCGTACATATGTCTAAATATCTCTGCTAACACCAGGACCATATAGCAGAAGCAGCACAGACACAATTACCTACAGTAACCCACTATCCTTTGCCCATTTTGACTCCATATTGTCACACTATCTTCAGATATCCCGCAGAAACAGTTTGCTAGCTGTAGGTGTAGAACACAAACGTTTGCACTGGAGTACAATCTACCTGGAATGGATTCACATATTCAGTACAGAAGGTCATACTGGGCACGCTCCCACACTTAGAGAAATAAAGGCCATGTCAGACAACAAAATACTGAAAGGTCATACTGGGCATGCTCGCACAAAGCCCATGTTTGGCAACAACAGTGGACCATACATATCTGACAGTCACAGATGTTAGTGCATACACTCCTCAGTACAAACCAGTCATGCTTTGCACACACATTGGATAAGAATACACACATATATACAAAGACAACACACTATAATAGGACAAAAATACACATACATAGATGTGTGGAAGAGAGTGACAGTGACAAAGAGCCTCCCATCATGAGGTCTGTCCCACCCAGCACACATCCAATTGGCTAAAACCACATGATGTGCAAATGTCAATCATTGTAGACATTTGCCTCTGGTATCCTTCAGCACTATAGTGTCTGCAGTGCTTGTGCTAACTGTATAACATGACTGTACAATTCAGTAGTCATCTAAGAATTGATGATGTACCTGTGGAATATAAACCTGTGTGTGTCTGAGTGTTGTGTGTCTGCATCTAGATGAATGGGTTATGACCCATGTACACACACTGCACTCCCCATTGCCCTACTATGGCAAGCCTGCCAATGTCTTCACCTTGAAACACACCTTTGGGGAATTAATAGCCCAGTAATTTTTGTGGTGCATCCTATAAGTGCATAATGCTGTAGTGTGAAATACTAGTTAGGTTGAAGTTCTAATCCCAGATGTGGCAACTGTGTGTGTGTGTTTGTCTGTGTAGGAATCAATGCTTTTTAGGCCAGTCACACTCACTACAATTTCAAATGCCCTACTTTGGCAGGGCTGCTGATGTCATTCACTTTGAAATACATCTTTGAGGAAGAAGTAGCCCAGTAACATCCATGGCATGTCTTATAACTGCGTAATGCTGTAGTGTGATATACTATTTAGGTAGGAGTTCTATTCCCAGATATGGCAAGTGTAGATGTGTGTGTGTGTGTGTGTGTGTGTGTGTGTGTGTGTGTGTGTGTGTGTGTGTGTGTGTGTGTTTGTTTGTTTGTCTGTGTAGGGAGCAATGCTTTTGAGGCCATTCACAGTCACTGCAACCTCCATTGCCCTACTTTGGCAAGCCTGCTGATGTCATTCACTTTGAAATACATCCTATAACTATGTAATGCTGTAGCATGCTATACTAGTTAGGTAGAAGTTCTATTCCCAGACATGGCAAGTGTAAACGTCTGTGTGTTTGTCTGTGTAGGGGTCAATACTTTGGCCAGTCACACTCACTACAATGTCAAATGCCCTACTTTGGCAGGGCTGTTGATGTCATTCACTTTGAAATGCACCTTTGGGGAAAGAGTTTCCCAGTAATCTCTGTGGCGTGTCCTGTAACTGCATGATGCTGTAGTGTGATGTACTAGTTAAGTAGGAGTTCTAATCCCAGATGTGGTAACTGTGAGACTTGGTGTGTGTGTTTGTCAATTGTATCCTGCGTGGAGGTGGCTGTTAGTGTGTAACAACTGGACTCATTGTGGAGTGGGTTTTGCAAAGTTCTTATATGGTGGGCCTATTATACGTCACAGTGTCCACCTTACAAGGATAGCAGATGTTAAACAGCAGAGAGGCTGAGGTAGACAATTCACACCCCTACATGTGACATCAAGGCCTGGCAAACAATATAGGCAACCCTTGTATTACCCAGAGAACACTCTCAACCTATGTCTCATACACAAACACACTCGGCTAGGTAACAGTCACTATGTTGGTAGTTCCCTGCATATTGCCCACAGATAGTAACCATGGTGTGATTGCAGTGGACTACAGAGGGCATGGCACCCTGTCCCATCCCTACAAGAGGCACATAATTGCATACATTGCTCCTTCACTATGTTCCCCACTGGACACCTGCAACAACTGTAGAGCCAGCAAATGTAACCCACAAAGGACATACCATGCCCTGTATAGACAGATGCCACTGACAACAGGGGATACCTGTCTCATGCTGTCAATGTAGGTACAGGGCCAACCTGGTGTCCATTGCCAGTTCTCACCACATGAGGCCAGGAATGGCACATCTGATGATAACAATATATGTACACAACATGCCCCAGACACCACAGGTACGCTTCCGCATGTCACAGAACATGTATGTTGGATGTGTGCACATCCCAGACAACTTCCATGTCATTGGCTACAGAACACATACATGGCAAGCATTGCCCAGCACTGGCCACCCACAACAGTAACCCAAATGACTTGATGGTGAATACAATACCCACCTGTGTGGGCCAATCTCGACACTACATTCCTGAGCCACACAGCAGACCATTGTCATGTGGCCTGATGCCAAGGTACACCATTTACCTAGCTTTGTACAGCCTTCTGGCAGAGTCAACCACTACACACCTGTGAAGCAATGCACCCATGCATGTCAGTACTGCCAACCTGTGTCTGTGTGTGTATGTGTGTGTGGAGTATAATGATTTGAATGCCATTCACACTCATTACACCTCCCATTGGCCTAATGAAGCATGCCTTCTGATGTCAGACACCCTGGCATACCCTTTGCCCATATATAAGCCTGATAACCCCTGTGGTGCATGTGATGCCTATGTTTTTCTGTACTGTGGAAAACTAGCTAGTTAGGAAGTCTAAGCCTGACCTTGCCAACTGTGATAATGACTGTGAGTCCCTGAGAGAGTGTGGTTGTGTTGACCTTGACACATGTTCATGTGGACAGCCTTTTGTACTACACCTACCTTATCCCTCCTTTATCACTGTTGTGGATGTAACTCACCTTTGCATATACCTTGGGACAGCTTTCCAACATATAAGCTCTGTGGCGCATGCAATAACTGCATAGAAATGTGATAGCAATACATAGTCAGCCAGGGGTTTGAAGCACCGTACTGGTAAGTGTGTGACACAAAAGTGCTTAGGTTTCACTCTCCCACCCCCTCCCTGTCCTACTTTGTCTCTGTCTGTCTTTCTCACTACCTCTCTGGTGGATGTGGAGAAGTAGACCTGCTTTGCTTAGGCAGCAGCTTGTGTTTTGTAAGGGATGCTCATGATCAGCTGATGGCCTCTGCATGAATTGCAGTCCCCACTAGCTGACTGCATATGGGACAGCTGTGGTAACATTCCCATAGCCAATTGCATGAAAACACACTCCTATAACTAGGAACATCATGCGGGTGTTGGCCCTTTTCATTCACTGTGAGCAGGACTTCATGTCATTGTTTGGCAAACAGCATCACAGAAGATAGTGGGATATGCCTCTAACAACATGCACTGTGGAGACAGGCCAACAAACAGGAGGGGGATGTTCCAGACATGACTACAGAATGTAAGTGTTGCTCTTCTGCCTTTGGAGTAATGTTGGTTTAACAGGGTTTGTGTGGATATGACTGGTCTGCATGATTTAATACCTGTCATGACAGTGTTATGTGTTTTAGGAAACACCTACCTGTAGGGTTATCTGCATACTTACCAGTGTTTGGAGTCTTATGTATCTTGTGTTACTCACAGTTCACCTATGTTAGAACTGCAGAAGCATAGTCTGAGGATTGCAGTCAGTACACGGTGACAGCCATTAGAGTTACTGACTTCATATCCCTCATAGGACATATGTCACAACAAACCCTGTTACAACAGCAAATGTATGAGGGTATCACAGCAACATGCCAATATTGGCCTAGTGTTTGTGGCTCCAGCCACAAGTCTGTCAACCTTTGTACATATGTCATGCAGTAAGAGGTGCATATGTTTTGTACACCATTATGTATTTACATCATACCTGATAACAAGCCATTCAGATATCAGACTGCTAGACATGTTATGTATTGTAGGGGTTATTTCTGAGGACATAACCTGGGTATTCTGTGGTTGTGTGTGCAGTAGTGGGGTCTGTGTATGTATGGTGATTGTCAACAGAATGTGTATTCTTTATACATACCTTGGCCTGTGTACAGACTGTGGTAGATGTCATTGTTCTTGGTCCTGTTCTATCTGATGTTACATGCTGTTCCAGTGTATGGTACCCTATTGGCTCACATGTTTGTAGGGCCAAACACACACGTGTCCAATACCACAGACTGGAATTGGACCACACTGTGTCGTGACCCAGTATATGTAGGGTTAGAGTGTGAGTGGCACATATGAGGATGGTGTTGATCAGATAGTCCATATAATGTAATATTAAGCCTGTGTAATTTATGTGGCTGTTGCTGTATTCACAATTCTTGTGGGTATGCATTTTCCCACAGGTGTCTGTTACTCTGTGCTGTGACACGCCTGTAGAACCTGTTATATTTGCAGGTACATGTGTATTCCCCCATAAGAAATGTAGGCCAGTGTTGTGGCAGTCTGCCTGTAGTTTGCACAGTGCTTTGTTACATGCCTAGCAGATGAGTGTAATTACCCAGTGTGATGTTATGTACAGATATTTGCAAGATGTATTGCTGCCGGGCCACCATAAGTGTTGTGTATTTCTGACAAAGTTTTAAGATGCTATACAGATGTATGTCACTAACTACGGGGTAGTATTTGGCCATGTGACCTCTGCACCACCAGTTATTATCTATCAGGACAGACAGGAGTGTGTGAATGCTTAAATTGTGTGGGCATATGTAGTCCAGTATTTACATGATATACCCATGTACATGGCTGTTAACATCCACATTGTCAGGCTTGGTCCACATGTCTCGCACTAAAGGGATCTGTGTATACCTCTGGACTGGCCAGAGTGTGCCAGACTGTCGACATATATTGGTCATATCTCTGCTGTAGTCCACAGGATCATTACTGTGCTATCAGTGGTACTGTACTATGATGCCCTTATGATGTCTGTCAGTAACTGATGGAGTACATGTCAATAGCAGATGTGACCTCCCACACACAACATGTCTGTTAAGACAAACCCTGTTACAGTAGCAACAGTCTACATATATACCTGCTACACATACATGACATCCCCTTGAACTAAGAGGCTGAGACTGTTGATGCTGAGGTATGACTCCACTCCATGTTCTGGACATATGGTAAATATACATATATATATATATATATATATATATATATATATATATATATATATATATATATATATAGATATATACATATAGCTATCTAGATATTTAGACATATACATATCTACATACATATATGGATATATATCTATATCTATCTATCTATATATATATATATATATATATATATATATATATATATATATATATATATATATATATACAGACAGATCTATAAATGGCCATATATTTGATGCACTATACAGATGTGCATATCTGTGAATATATATGTGTATGTACTTGTGGACATATATCTACATATGCATATGTATATATCCATATTCTTGTCATGTGTAAACATTACTGTTGTGTATACCTTCCCAGATGTATCACACCATATGTATCGGATATGTGTATATTTAGATATAACAACATATTTGATGCAACAGTAGTATCACTAACATGTACTATACAATTGTAGAAGTCACAGCAGTTGTTCAGTACTATTCAATATATCTACTGACAGATGTATTGGAAAGGCAGTGACTGTGTTCACAGCTGTCATGGTGTACTGGTTAACTGTTGTGACTATAGTGCACTGAGTCCTGGGTTCATGACCTGCAAGGGCTGTCTATTCAGTTGCTGGGCAGAACAAGGGCTGTTGGATACAGAGTGGTTTAGGCAGTTTTGAGCAGCTTTAAGCACTTTTGCTTGGGTTTGAGTGAAGCTAAGCGGTGCTAAGCTATGGTTAAACATACGGGTGCTTACACCATGTAGGCTTCGCTTACCTGTGTGCAATTCTGCTTATCTGTTATATTGCAGCAATGCTGACACCTGCTAACCATGGCTCATCCCTGATAACCTGTGCTCACATTCCAGTCTCATAACATAGCAGGGTACTGACATCTGTATTAGGTGTACGTAATGCCATGTACATAACATGCGTCTATGTGCTGTCATTACAGTATCAAAGGGTGTGAGTCTCCTGTCTGGGACACTTGAGTATATATGATCTGTACAACACTCTTATCCATGTAAATGTGTTACATACAAGGGTGGTATCCCAGGTTCTGTGCAGTCACACTGGCATGTAGTGCATCATGATGTTACTACTGTTGACAGTGTTTTCCCAAGCAAGAGTAGATTGCTAATTGTAGTACTGGCAACAAACACACCTGCATGCATAGATGGACTCTGAGTCCTCACTGTCATGTTTCTGGTGTGTGAGCTGTGTCTCATTAAATATTTCCTACTGGATAATGATCTGACATGTGGAAATTAACTGTAGACTACTGTCTTTATAGCACATCAGTGAGGGCTGCCAACATGTAGTAATGGTATACCTATCGGTGTTAGGTGTCTATCTGTCAACACATTCATCCTCCTGTATAGCTAGTTGGTGAGCTGATGTCTGTCAGTCCCTGTACAGATGTGCAGATGTCAGGTTTCTAGCTTGGATACGTACAGGCAACCTATGCTTGACTGACATTGACATGTCTTCCCAGCTGTGTTATAACTGGCACAGATAGGACACAGCACCCTGTATGCACCACATGCCACAGGTACCTCCACTACACTACCACAGTCAACAGAACATGCTTGGATACAGGTCTCCAAGACAAACACTAACCATGTTATGTAATACATGTTGCATACATGTCAACTGGAGCAACTCACTGGCCATTTGCCGGAGGCACACAGAGGATTGGCTGATGCATGTCACTCTCACCCTGAGGGTCACCACAGTGGTGTTTGTAGATAGACTGCCTGCTGGTACATGGCAGGTGGCATGATACCACTGTGCACACATCCCCTACACTTCCCATCTCTCCATGGACAATAGCCAGGCACCCACCTATGAACATCTGCAGCGATGCACCCCAGTACTGACAAATGTGTATGTTTGCATTACTGAGGATATCAGTGTCTGTGTGTTAGTACACATGTAGTTGAGAATACCCTGAGGCCATTCACACCCACTGCAACACACATTGCCATAGTTTGATGTTGCTGCTGCTGTACCGGACATTACATTTACCTTGTTATGCTCCTCTCCCTAAGGGCTACCTGAGCCTTGCAGAACCAGCACAACACTGTTGTACAAATGAGTTGATAGGCATAGGATACCCACTGAGTTCTGGCAAGTGTGTGTGTATGTGTGCATGTGTGTATATATGTAGGGTACAGCATTCCAAGTCCACATACTCCTATTACTATACACATTGCCACACAGTATTAGGGATAGTGATGTTGCTGCCCATAGGAGAGACATGACAATACATCACCCTATTATGCCTGAGGCATGTGCATTAGATGCATATCCCTGTAGTAGCACTCTTGGAATGGACAAGGGGTTGTATTGCAGTCCTGGTCAATCTGTGATGGTGGGTATTTCATAGTGTCATCATGGGTTCCAGTGCATACAATATCTACAGTGGGGTGTGGATGCTGGCTTTACAGTCATTACACCATGGTACCCCAAGTACGTGTCCCATGTACCACTGTATGGTGATCACTGTCACCATCAGCCATACAGGTAACTGATAACACTAACCAGCCCAGTTATGCATGTGCTGTGTGCAGCCTACCTGTAACACACTGGACACACTGACAAGTTAGTTAGCACTGATAGACCCAGGTCTCTCGGATGTGTGCCTGACTGTTATGTGTTTGTTACTGTGTATATGGTGGTATGTCACACTATGTATTGTCCATATACAACCATTACATCCCCCATTACCATACTGCACATGCCTGGGGATGTTCTGCATATAACATGTAACCTGGAACACACCTCATCCTAAACACTGTGTGGTGTGTGCAATTAAAGCCACACACATCAGTAGCACTACATACCTAGGTAGGGTCTAGTCCCAGTGTTGCCAAGTAAGAGTGTGCATGTATGTAGAGGGATCTACTTCAGGTTGCTGAATATACATTTCCCAGGGGGTCATCTGTCCATGTGGCACAGGCAGTAACTGTTATACAGACATGTGTCATGTGTTCAACTGTACCTAGGATATGGCACAGCCATGGTGTCACCACAGTGCCATACCCCTTGTGAGATATGACAGCAGACCATCCTTCTGCTGATGCATGTACATCTAAAACACAAATGGATAACAGTATGCTAACCACAATCACTCAGTGTTACTAACAGCTATAATGCATCATGGCTCGACAGCTACACTACCTGACATGTAAGCATTAAACATTACTGTTGACAATATGTTACACAACAGTACATTGGTACACTGTAGTACAGTCACCATGTGCAACAGAACCATATAAGCCTGTCCCTGCATCGATGTTATGGATGACAGGGATGTGGCACAGGTATCATCATATGCACATGGTGTGTTGTTGGTTTGCCAGAGACCTAGAGTGGGCCATACAATTGACACCACGTGTGTGAGTGAGGGGTGTAAGTTACTGATATGATGATGTGGTGTGTGTAGGAATGGGGTTGCCCTAGGTGTGTTTTTATTGTGTGTGGCTACGCATGCACACAGTTCTGCCATGTGGCTGCCCTATACAGGTTTTTCTTGGACAGCTGCAGACCATACCTGGCAGGGTGTGCAGTTCATCACCTCTGACCACGGACTTGAAAACTATGCCTGCCAGGGGTTCCACAGGCATGTCCAGATACAAGCCTCAATATGCTACTCTCCTCTGATGATGACATATGTCTGCTGGAACCAGGTCCCTCCTGGGACTGGCCAGGGCCATGTGCATGTGGCCTGCTGTAGTGTGGTGTGGACAGCACCCCCCTGCACTGCTGGGGCTGGTACTGCCACTACAGGAGTGGCTTGGTGTCCTTGCACGTCCATGTCAACTGGCAGATGTTGGTGTTGCTGGCCTACATGCACGTGGCCATCACACCACTCCCACCACATGCTCTAGCGTAGACAATCCACGGTCAATGAGGCCCACCATCTCACCCAACCATGTACCCATGACCTCTGTATATTCACAGTGGGCACCTGCAAGATCATGGATGTTGTCACTTACATATGAAAAAGCAGCCCTCTGCAGCCTCAGACCCTGTCTGGTGTACCGTTCCATACGTGCCTGCACCTCTATGGCAGCCTGAAACATGTGTCTGGTAGTACCAGATGTGGCAGTTCTGCCAGGGTTATGATGACCAGCAGCCCTCCCACGAGCACCCTGGTACATCTGCCTATGTGGTACCCTGCCGGACATCCAGCTATAAACACTGTGTGTAACTGGAACAGTCAACAAAATAAAATAACAAAATGACCACAAGTTTCTGTTCACAGTCTCCACATGTAAAATGCACTGGCACACCAAACGATACTCCAATCTTTCTGTTTATTAATAGAAAAGTTTAAAAACACTGTCTCTTACATATAAAAGTTAAGTGCTTCCATCTACTCCCATGTAGACTTCATCAGAACAATTCATTATTGCCACAGCCGGCTTAAATATAATCTCCAGCCAATCTCCAACTTCAACTCATTAACATTTGAATAATTTGATTCAAAACTTAAAGTGCTCAGTGCATAATTTCCTTGTCAATCACCCTTTTGAAACATGCCATATCTATTTACTATATCTTCCAATATTTTATTCATATGACTAATAATGCATGTAAACATTTGTGTATACATAAATACATAAGTAAATAAATAAAGCTCAACCGTTAAAAATTCTAAAAGCTTCCTAATCCACTAGTTGTACATTGCTTACTATATGACCATCCTATCTATAAATATTGTCTAGTGTGTGTACCTCCATGTTAATACTATCTACCTGCTATTTTCCAATATGGGCTTAATGGAGATAGTTTCATTAATACCTGGGTGAACAGAGGCATTAAGTTTTATCTGCCACCTAGCCTCCTTTTCGCCCAGTTTTTTCTTTATACTTCCCCCTCTGGGATTCCCTTTTATACATTCTAGGATACCAAAATTGAAGGAATCACATTGTTTACTAACATCCAGGTGCCTCCATAAAGCATTTTTTGTATCTTGTTTCTTTATACTATAACAATGATCATAAATTCTATTTCTGAGGCATCTGTCAGTCTTACCCACATAGAAGCAAGGGCATTTTGTACATTTCACCAAATAGACAAGGTGTGAAGTCCTACAATTACCTTTTTGAAACCTTACTTTGGTTCTGTTTTTGTCTTCCAATATTAAGGTGGAAACCTTAATAATTAGACTACACTGGTTACATTTACCACATTTAGTGGTACCAGCACACTTTTTATTATAATTCTTTTTCATTATTTTCCTTTCCAACTCCATTTTCAAGTTACTTCCGTTTCTGGATACAAATTTGGGTAGCTCACCCACCATCTTAAACACACTATTATCAGTTTTCAAAATATTCCAATTATTCACTATTATTTTCTTTATATCCCATACATGGGGGGGGGGGGCATATTGTAGTACACCTGCCCTAGTGTATTCATTTGTATCCTGGTCTTCCATATTCATATTAACCACTGCTATTTTATTTGAGCCTGTCCCTAAAATTGGTTTATATTTTCCAACCATTCCTTCTTCACATATTCCTTAATATCCACTATCATACATATAGGGTATCCTCTATCCTTAAACATGTTTCCTATTAAATCCAATTCCGTAACCAAATCAGAATAGTCAGAAATCATTCTGGCAGGCCTTATACACTGGCCTTTTATTATACTCCTTTTCTGACTCCTAGGATGGCAACTGGAATACTGTAAATAAGAATTGCTAAAGGTTTGTTTGCATCTTTCGGCTTTTCTCAGTTAGGGATCACCACAGCAGAACTCCAGTCCGCTAACGATTGGTAGTTGATTTTACATGCTGAGTTACCAGCCCTGATACACAACCATCAATGAAGGTATGCCCATTCACACATGTCTCCACACAGAAGACGCTCTAGCTGAGAATCGAACAGGACAGCGTCTTACTGTGAGGTGACAACGCTACCGCAGCACCACCACCACGGGTCTAAGAATTGGTGTCTTTCCTAAAAATATTTGATTTAAATCTACAATTTTCCACAGTTATACGAGTATCCAAATATGATACAGACTTCTTTTCCACGTTAAACGTGAATTTTAAATAATCACTCTTTGTGTTTAAATAAACTTTAAAATAATTTAGCTTACTCTCATTACCCTTCCAAATTAAAAAAATATCATCCAAAAATTTTAAATAACACAGGATATTATCATTCCAGTCAGTTTCTAATACATATTCTGTTTCCCAATCCAATAAGAATAAATTGGCAAAGATGGGGACACAAGCCTCCCCCATATCTACCCCTTTTCTTTACCTATAATATTCTCCTTCAAACAGTATGTAGTTATGAATCAAAACCAGTTCCATAAATTCCAAAATTAGGGATGTTTTATCCCAAATCAAACTACCATATTTTTCGATACTATTGTAAAATCTATTCAACCCTTCCTCTTGGGGTATACTCGAAAACAGATCCACTGCATCTATAGTTACTAAGAACATATCAGATGTGACTAATCCTGGTACTAGTCTTCCTAGAAAATCCCATGAATCAATTACTATGTGCGTTATTTTTTTGTATATGGGTTTCAACCAGGTGTCAATTACTTTTCCAAAGGGAAAGGTTTTAGATCTATTTCCTGATATTATTGACCGAAATGAAGGATCATTTATATCTTTATGTACCTTTGGTATACCTACTATAGTACTAATAACGGGATGTTCCACCTTCAAAAAATCATACATATCAACATCTATCCTTTCGTCCAATAATAATTCTTCCAAAAATAAATCAATTTTATGATAACCAATATTAACTTCATTGATGGATGATATTTCATAATTCCCAAAATTCAATAAAATACTGTTAATTGTATTTACATATTCACCAGTCTCATAAATTACTACCCCTCCCCCTTGTTGAGTTTCATAATTCTTATGCTTTTATTCCTCTGTATTTCTTTTAATAATTCAAATTCATTATATTCTAAATTATATTTGTTTTTGAAATATTTACTTTTATTCCCATAGTCGTATATTTCATCTATGACTACCTTCTCAAAAATGGCTAGAGTATTATTCAAGAGGGGTGTAACGGTACTCTTCTTAGAGAACTGATTGAGCTGTGTTGTCCTTTTTCCATTGAAATGTATACCTAAATTCAGTTTTCTTAAATACTTTTTAAAATCCACTATATAATCCACTACATTAATAGACTTGTTGGGAACATATTTCATTCCTTTGGATAATAACTTGAAATGTTCCTCTTTAAGTTCTTAATTAAAAATACTGAATTCTCAAAAACTGTAATGTATATCATTATGCCTTATAATCCTTAATTTCTCCTCCAGTTGTTTCTGCCCCTGTGGTCCGGTTGATTTTCCCACTGATCTGCCCTCCACTTTTTCTGACCTCTGTATTGCCCCCTGTTTGTGGCCTGTCACTTTGTATTGTCCCCTAAAAAATCAGGAACATATTGATTCCTTCCTTGTCATCCTGTGTTGCTGTATATATCCTGATTCTGTCCCTGATTATCATCTACCTGAACATTCTGATTAGAGTCACGTACATTACGTCCCCACCTGTATGCCTCACCCCTTTCATACTGTTGCATATCCCTTCTCATTTACTTACACTTTCTATCATATTTTTTTTTATTTGATTCTCAACCCATGCATATTGTGTATTGAGAAACAATTCACATTCATCAAACAATAAATCATTGGTAATTGTATTGTCCAACTGTTCTAACTCAGACATTAAATAACATATTTTTTTATCGTTGCAAGATACTATAAACTTCATAAATGTAAAACCAAAATTGTCAAACATTTTCGTACAAGCCCTCATGACCAGTTTGCTACACATGACATCATCTGTCTTGGATGGCCATCTGTTTATTTACTACATCATTCCTGTCCCATACATCCTTGCCACATGAATGACTGTCTACATTGTTTGCCATGGTATATGCAATGGTGAGGTATGGCTACATGTCCAGCTCATGGGTGTTACCTGTTGGGTATGAGGCCCACTCCATGTCATGTAAGATATGTGCAAGCCACGGCTGCCTCTGTTGCAGGTAAGTGTGCACATTTGATGGCCAAACATCTTGGACAGCAGAACAATACTTGGTGTGACATTGGGGAAGTGCACTTGCTGGAAGGTGCATTTCCATGACAAATGCATGCAGTTGGTACCTCAACAGCTGCTTGAACTATATTTTATCTGCAGTGTGGGCACACATATGCTTCCAGTGCTTGTGAAGTATGTGTACCCCATATTTACTGCCCTATCCTACGATTCCATATTACACACTCATTGCTCATGTTGGGACCACTTTGCAGGTTGCAAGGGTTGTGCACAGCAGTATTATGATATGCCGTAGTATAGATCTGTAGCAATTGCCATTGTAATACTGGTATATACACTGTTGTACCACGGTATAAGGGTGATGTTTCACACATGTCCCTACTGTAGGCCATTTGTCCCACCATTAAGTTCATCTCTGTGGACACATTTTGCAATGACAGGATGTTAGTTATATTGCAGGAGTCTGACATACCCTTCAGATACACTATTATGGTCACCTCTGTGATATAGTGCAGTTAACAGCAACAATACATGAACATGTATGGCATGCATTATGGGTAGGTGTGTTAAATGTGTGCATGGAATATACCATAGCCATAACATGACCGGTGTATTGGCAACCCTGAACAAAAAACATACTCACAAGCTACAGGCAGCTGCCTTGGAGGTATACCAGAGGGACCTACATAAGTGTATGAGAGATGTGATGTCAGCAGCCACAGCTGTGGCATTGGTACAGGGTGGGTGCAGCATTACAGTACATCAACAGTACAAGCCCACAATACTACAGCTTATGTACATCTGCTTATTACTACTACACAGCATGATCTACCTGTACAGATGCAGATGGATATGCAACAGTGGTCTACTGATGTGGTCTGTGGTCTTATCTGCACGCTCCTCTGTCAGTGTGTGGGTAGCACCCACTTCCACTATACTCTCTGCCAGTTGTTGTGTGTGCAGGCGAGCAGGTGCCCCGAGGCTGGCAAGGAGCTCCTCAACATGTGTCAGGGGGGTGGATGGCATGACCCCTCCCTGTGGTGAGGTGATCCCCCTGACTGCAGCAGCATGCCGATGGGCATTGCGAAGTAGGTCACTACAATGATGCCAAACCTGCTCATAACTGCAGTTATGCAGGCCAACATCATTTATCCTGTGGACAAGATCGTTCCACAGGGTGGTCCACTCCTGCTGCTCATGGGCTGTTTTGCCGAACAACAGCTGGTAATGCTGCACCAGATGTGTGATGATTACCTCATTTTTGTTCGCTGGTAGTCTTTCACTTGACATCTTGCCTGAAAGACATAAAGATGGAAACAGGTCTGAGCAACTCATACAGCAAGGTTACCATAGTTCTTAATACACATCTCTGTCTCCCCCACCATATCTGCAACACCAATCTGATCACACAGCTCAATAGGTATGGCTAGAGAATACCTACCATTGGGACATATATCATATTGTACCGCACTTTGTGCTATGTGTTTCTAGCCATGTTCTTTCTAGGGACACTATCATTGCTGGCCTGTTACAGAAAATGTCACCTGCATGCCATTGTAAGGGCCACTATGGTTCCATATATGCACATGGTCTGTTTGCTATGTGATTGGTGCACATCTTTTGTTTTGTGTTATTGAAGATATCTATGTAGGCTGTTGGACATGATCCGGGAATGTGTGGACTATTACTACCCGCATATGTTCTATAACAGTGACACAAAAGCATGTTTAAGGAACAATTGCCAGCAGAATCACATCTCCCACCTCATCTGGCCATATTACCAGGCCACATCATGTGTGATTCACCCTAGGGCCTCCTCATCTACTGGTCCTGCATTTCTTGCAGGTGGAACCACCTCAGGGGATAGTGTCCCCCCAGGAGCACACACAGACATGATCCTGTCACCCAAGGGCAGGTCCAGGGTCTAGTGCATAGGGAGCTCCACAGAGACTTGGGGGATGTGCTACAGCACCTTGAGGCCCTCAGTACACACTCACAAGGTCCACATGCTCCTCCTGCTCAGCCTCCAGCCTAGGCATCTTCATGGCCGTAGAGCTGATGTTGTGACTGGCAATGGGTGGGAGCCTTGTTCACATTGTTTCCATATGGGGGCTCATGGGGCTTCCACATTGCAGATGACACTCCCCATCCAGGGTGTCTACCCACCACATGTGTCACATACCACCCGTGTAGGCTGTCTTCTCTATCTACCAACCCAACCCACCTCCACAAATATACCTGTTATCCTTCCCCAAATTCCCAGTCCCACCTTCACAGACAAAGGCAATGTAATCCCAACAAGGGGTTCACAGATGACATAACCGTCCATGTTACACACACTTACTGCTGTATTTATATAGATATATATTTATATATATATATATATATATATATATATATATATATATATATATACATGTGTGTGTGTGTGTGTGTGTGTGTATATTGATATGTGTGATGTTCCCTCACACATAGCATGCAGCACTGTGATGCAAAACTAGGGGACATGTATTTATATCCATATGTGTGTGTATGTTTGTATACATGTAGACATGCACATTATATATATATATATATATATATATATATATATATATATATACATATATATGTGTGTGTAGATATATATTATGAGTTGTGTATATATATATATATATATATATATATATATATATATATACACAGACACTATCCCAACGTAAGAGAAATGAAGAAAACACCCAAACGCCAAGGAACTGAATGAAAATAAGTCACTCGAAGATGGTAATTATCAAGCATACCATGTAAATCCACAAACAGAAGGATATCCACGATGCTCCAAGCCAAGCAACAAGAGAAATATCACAGTTCCAAAAAAAAGCTAGCTGTTCAGCCCCGAAGACATAGAAATCTTGTAAAAATCTGGTGAAAACTTCTTTATTTAATAAAAAGTAAGCGCTTTTGCAGAGAGAAACTCCACTTCATCAGACAGAAATAAAAAGGAGGAACAAATACTTTACATAGTAAATCAAAGTAGGCGTTACCTGAAATACAATTAGTTGCACAGCAATTAATTGAAATGTGAAAGCACTACTTCATACCTTGAATCACAAAGTTCAAAGAAACTCACATATACTATTTCCTCCATACTTTTAAAACATCTGGGATAAAAACAACAATCATGGTATTAATGATTCACACTAGCCCGATGATACATCACAAAAAATGAAAATATATCACTATTGAGCTAATACTATCTTAGTTAATAGCCTCCTTCATTCCCACAGGGTAAAATCCATTGACCATTTTTCAAAATGCATTCGTTGTATCCTGAAAATGACCAAATAGTGGTCATTGATATACTTAAATTAAGATATACGTGTAACAAATGTAAATACTAATTTTGATGAATTGCCATACCATAGTACTGTATAAAATAAGTACGAATATCACGTATTAAAACAAATAATCACACATATGCAACGCTACAATGCCCCCGAGGCATGTCCACCCAGCACCACAGCGCATAGAACACAAGTCCGCAACACAGCACGCACTTCCACCGCAGACTGCACACCAATTTAAACCATATATATAGTTAGTATTACTAACATTTAAACGTTAGCTGGTCCCCTAGCTTTCATCCTAGTTTCAACGTGAGTCCTTAGACAAGTCCAAATCAATACACGATTGCAATCAACATCTCGCTGCCGATACATAACCCCAGCAGCAAGTCTCGACATATTCATAGTCGTTTTTAGTGCACACTGGCTTCCATACACTTAGTACTTGTTGTCGCCTTCCACACATGTGCAGCGCTGCAATGCTTCGTTGGCGTGGTTGCTTGGTATCGTGGTGCATGGGGGGCGGGTTCGTGTTGTGGCATGTGCGTCTGTTGTGAATTGTGTGCTGGTTTTGAATACGTTCCTTGCTGGATTGTTGCAGATACGGGTAGGTGGTGTTTTGGCACCATTCATATTGTCTGCATTGGGGTACACTTGTGACTTCAGTGCGTGTGATCAGGCGCTGATTGTGGGGGTCAATGGACGGCATGAATATGCAAGGGACCATGACCGATGACCCGTCTGAAAATAGACTTGTTAATGAGCAAGTGGTTCGAGGTATTAAGAGAGACATTGAAAATGACTTGTATCGATTTAAAAGGCTACAAGCACAATGGTATCACATGGAAGCGTGTTTGAACAGTGGGGTAATACCAAGAGGTTTACGTATTCTCACAATGCCCACGTATGGCAATACATATCCTTTGCTTTTGAAGAAATGGCAACAAATCAACTTAAATACAAGTAAGGAATACAGTTCTTTCATCCCATGGAGAAGGAACTAAGAGATGGTATAGTCAAATTACAAGACAACCTGGTGGAGCAGTGTGGTATAGCCTCCACTGAACTTTATATGCAAGAATTGTTAGACAGGGTCTCGCGTTATGAACACAGTTTGCTAAATAACAAGCGCAAAAAATCGAATAGAGATCTTAATGATTTTGCCAAGAATAACGTATTTGTATGGCCTAGATATACGAATGAGAACAATAGACCCAGCACCACCACTCATACCCATATCGAGAAAGCTGACTCCAGATCTCTTAGATTTAATACTACTCAGTATGAACCTGTTAGCATAATGCCTAATCAGAAAGGTCCAGCACCAACAGTATCTGAAAATAGTGTGATAAGACAAGCTCCGATAGTCACCCAACAGAGCGGGGATTTGAACATGGAGAACATGTCAGCCCCCACTGATGTTACATCACCGGGAGCTACACCTTCTGTATACACTACCCCATAATGAGACCACATTAGGAAACACACGTATTTTGGCACATGACAACAGTGGCACTTCTGAGGCCACTGGTAGTCTTTCAGGAGCTGTTAGAAGGAAAATACAACTGGACAAAATGGAGAATCAGAATTTTCGGAGTTTCCCTCCCAATTCGTATAAACAGAAAGAGATCCCTAGATATGGACAACTACAAAGGAGCGAAAAGGAAGGACATATCCATTGTGCAGCAACAGCGGACACTACAAAACTGTTGGAATCAGGATCTTTAGTTTTAAATATTTCGAGACATGTTCTTACTCAATATGAGACTAATGTTCTCAACAGAGGGGTATCATTTATTCCTACTACAAACATGGACATGAGCCAGGCACTAATAGCTCTTAGAGTATTTGCCTGTAATGTAGCTTTGAAACTTATGTTTGGCACAGAAGCCAGCTCTGGCCCAACTATGTTTAAGAACAAGAGTAGCTTCACACCTCATCTTAATGCAAATTTGGAAATATTTATAAATGCAGTTGAAACTATGTTATATCAAGAACCAAATGTGAGCAGTACTAATAGTTATAGGAATTTAACAGATATGGAAGTTACAGCTCTGAATGGATTGAAGGATAATACAGCCATCGTCATACGTCCAGCAGACAAAGGGGGCCCGGTGGTGGTCCTGGACAGTGATTACTATGATTTCCAAATGTTACAATTGTTGAATAATGATGATTATGAAGTCACACAAATCAACAAAGTGGACTTAATGCAACAAAACATCAATAATACTTTATATGAATGTAAATGTATGAATCTCATTAACGATGATCTCTTTCAGTATTTTTTGGTTCCATACCCTTTAGTACCCACTATTAATGGGTTACCCAAAGTTCACAAAAATCTTTATAACCCCGAATTTAGACCCATTGTCTCTGGATCTGGGTGGCTTACTGAACCCATCTCCATAAATTTAGATTTTGAATTGAAAAAATATTTGAATACAAACCTATACGTATTGAAAGATACAGAACATTTTCTTAAAGATCTTTATGCTAGTACTAAGGCAATAGCTGCATTTAAGAATATTATCTTTGTCACCATGGATGTGGTATCCTTATTTACTTGTATTCCTAATGAGGAAGGGATCAGTCATCTTAAATCTTATCTGGGGAACAACACTAACTTGGAACAGGGCAAAATAGACTTTTTATGTCTTTTCATTGAATTAGTTTTAGAAAATAACATCTTTCTGTACCATGAGATTTGCTACAAACAAAAGAAGGGGGTGGCCATGGGCACTAGCTGTGCCAACAGCTATGCCAATTTGGTCATGGCAGCCTTTGAGAAGAGGTACATCATAGGCAATCCACATATTGTATTTTTTAGGAGATTCGTAGATGATTTGTTTTTCCTGTGGCAGGGATCCCTATATGATTTAACAGAATTTTTCAATGGACTCAATAATTTGAGCACATTTTTAAGGTTTACTATGATTCATTCATAAACTAGTATAGATTACTTAGATGTAACTATTTTCAAAACAAGCAGTGGAGTGGATACAAGAGTATATCGCAAACCATGCTATAGACCAGCATATCTGCACAGAGACAGTATGCATAACCAGCATGTGTTCAAAAATATTATAAAGGGACAGGCCATGAGGATGTCGAGGCTTTCCAGTAATGATGAGCAATTCAAGAAAGAATTAGATTCTTTGGAAAAGGGTCTATTGACCCGAGGGTATAAACGACATGAAATCAGTAATGTGTATTCAGAAATGGGCAATTTGAGAACTACTAGAGCCCAACCATATTTTTCTGAAAACACCTTAATTGCTGGTGAATACAGTACTAGATACAATAAGGTAGCATTGGTTGTGCCCTACTGCAACAATGTGCACTTCATTAAACAAGCTATATCACAGCATTGGAATATTTTAACAGCAGATGCTCACATTAAGGACATAGTAGGCATGTACCCTAGTTTCACTTTCAGCAATATGAAGTGCTTGAAACAGATTATATGTCACAATAGGAATAGCAACATTCTTGATAGGAACAGGTCTGGATTTGAATGTACTAAGAAATGTGGTCATTGTATCCAGTGTGAATACATAGATGAATCACATTATTTTAAACATCCAGATACAGGAAGACTCTGGGAGCTCAGGTGTAACTCTAACTGCCTTACTAAAAATGTGGTATACGTTGCCCACTGCGTCCAACGTTTTTCCTTTTACATAGGCAAAACTAATAGGACGCTTAGAGAGCGTATTAGGGATCACTACTATTGTTATGCAAAAGGCCATGGGTATAGTGCATTAGCCAAGCATATCTTGAATGAGGGAAATTCTCACATTTTTTTATTTCAGGTTCTACACGTGCAGAATCCATCTGTACGTCTTGGAAATATAGTCAATTTGACTGAACAAGCTGAACTTGAGTGGATATTAAGGTTGGCAGCCCATAGAGGCAAGGGTTTGAATGAGACAGTTTCCTTAAAGCCATACCTCAAGGGCAGGAGGCTACGTTAGCTCTTCTTATTTTTTGATCCTCATATACCAACTTGGGGTATTGAGCATATGTTCCCTGTCAGATCTTATACATAAAATCATTTAAAGTATAGTTTTTCTTGTTTTTAAACATTTACACATATTTTTTATTCATGTATATACTTGCTTTTTGTACTTTTATGGTAACATTATTCTTGTTAGTATGACTTTGTTCCTAATTCTGTTTTTATGTGTATGGTTTGATTGTTTTTATGTTCTCAGTTATTGGTTTAGGGCATTTGCTCTTTTGCTTCATTGTTTTTTGTTTTTTGTTTTCTTGCTTTTATGTCAGGGATAGGAGAAAGTGGGATCACATGACAGGGTCATTTATGCTATAGTCATTTTTAGTGCACACTGGCTTCCATACGCTTAGTACTTGTTGTCGCCTTCCGCACATGTGCAGCGCTGCAACACTTCGTTGGCGTGGTTGCTTGGTATTGTGGTGCGTGGGGGGCGGGTTCGCTTTGTGGCATGTGCATCTGTTGTGAATTGTGTGCTGGTTTTGAATACGTTCCTTGCTGGATTGTTGCAGATACGGGTAGGTGGTGTTTTGGCACCATTTATATTGTCTGCATTGGGGTACACTTGTGACTTCAGTGCGTGTGATCAGGCGCTGATTGTGGGGGTCAATGGACGGCATGAATATGCAAGGGACCATGACCGATGACCCGTCTGAAAATAGACTTGTTAATGAGCAAGTGGTTCGAGGTATTAAGAGAGACATTGAAAATGACTTGTATCGATTTAAAAGGCTACAAGCACAATGGTATCACATGGAAGCGTGTTTGAACAGTGGGGTAATACCAAGAGGTTTACGTATTCTCACAATGCCCACGTATGGCAATACATATCCTTTGCTTTTGAAGAAATGGCAACAAATCAACTTAAATACAAGTAAGGAATACAGTTCTTTCATCCCATGGAGAAGGAACTATGAGATGGTATAGTCAAATTACAAGACAACCTGGTGGAGCAGTGTGGTATAGCCTCCACTGAACTTTATATGCAAGAATTGTTAGACAGGGTCTCGCGTTATGAACACAGTTTGCTAAATAACAAGCGCAAAAAATCGAATAGAGATCTTAATGATTTTGCCAAGAATAACGTATTTGTATGGCCTAGATATACGAATGAGAACAATAGACCCAGCACCACCACTCATACCCATATCGAGAAAGCTGACTCCAGATCTCTTAGATTTAATACTACTCAGTATGAACCTGTTAGCATAATGCCTAATCAGAAAGGTCCAGCACCAACAGTATCTGAAAATAGTGTGATAAGACAAGCTCCGATAGTCACCCAACAGAGCGGGGATTTGAACATGGAGAACATGTCAGCCCCCACTGATGTTACATCACCGGGAGCTACACCTTCTGTATACACTACCCCATAATGAGACCACATTAGGAAACACACGTATTTTGGCACATGACAACAGTGGCACTTCTGAGGCCACTGGTAGTCTTTCAGGAGCTGTTAGAAGGAAAATACAACTGGACAAAATGGAGAATCAGAATTTTTCGGAGTTTCCCCTCCCAATTCGTATAAACAGAAAGAGATCCCTAGATATGGACAACTACAAAGGAGCGAAAAGGAAGGACATATCCATTGTGCAGCAACAGCGGACACTACAAAACTGTTGGAATCAGGATCTTTAGTTTTAAATATTTCGAGACATGTTCTTACTCAATATGAGACTAATGTTCTCAACAGAGGGGTATCATTTATTCCTACTACAAACATGGACATGAGCCAGGCACTAATAGCTCTTAGAGTATTTACCTGTAATGTAGCTTTGAAACTTATGTTTGGCACAGAAGCCAGCTCTGGCCCAACTATGTTTAAGAACAAGAGTAGCTTCACACCTCATCTTAATGCAAATTTGGAAATATTTATAAATGCAGTTGAAACTATGTTATATCAAGAACCAAATGTGAGCAGTACTAATAGTTATAGGAATTTAACAGATATGGAAGTTACAGCTCTGAATGGATTGAAGGATAATACAGCCATCGTCATACGTCCAGCAGACAAAGGGGGCCCGGTGGTGGTCCTGGACAGTGATTACTATGATTTCCAAATGTTACAATTGTTGAATAATGATGATTATGAAGTCACACAAATCAACAAAGTGGACTTAATGCAACAAAACATCAATAATACTTTATATGAATGTAAATGTATGAATCTCATTAACGATGATCTCTTTCAGTATTTTTTGGTTCCATACCCTTTAGTACCCACTATTAATGGGTTACCCAAAGTTCACAAAAATCTTTATAACCCCGAATTTAGACCCATTGTCTCTGGATCTGGGTGGCTTACTGAACCCATCTCCATAAATTTAGATTTTGAATTGAAAAAATATTTGAATACAAACCTATACGTATTGAAAGATACAGAACATTTTCTTAAAGATCTTTATGCTAGTACTAAGGCAATAGCTGCATTTAAGAATATTATCTTTGTCACCATGGATGTGGTATCCTTATTTACTTGTATTCCTAATGAGGAAGGGATCAGTCATCTTAAATCTTATCTGGGGAACAACACTAACTTGGAACAGGGCAAAATAGACTTTTTATGTCTTTTCATTGAATTAGTTTTAGAAAATAACATCTTTCTGTACCATGAGATTTGCTACAAACAAAAGAAGGGGGTGGCCATGGGCACTAGCTGTGCCAACAGCTATGCCAATTTGGTCATGGCAGCCTTTGAGAAGAGGTACATCATAGGTAATCCACATATTGTATTTTTTAGGAGATACGTAGATGATTTGTTTTTCTTGTGGCAGGGATCCCTATATGATTTAACAAAATTTTTCAATGGACTCAGTAATTTGAGCACATTTTTAAGGTTTACTATGATTCATTCATAAACTAGTATAGATTACTTAGATGTAACTATTTTCAAAACAAGCAGTGGAGTGGATACAAGAGTATATCGCAAACCATGCTATAGACCAGCATATCTGCACAGAGACAGTATGCATAACCAGCATGTGTTCAAAAATATTATAAAGGGACAGGCCATGAGGATGTCGAGGCTTTCCAGTAATGATGAGCAATTCAAGAAAGAATTAGATTCTTTGGAAAAGGGTCTATTGACCCGAGGGTATAAACGACATGAAATCAGTAATGTGTATTCAGAAATGGGCAATTTGAGAACTACTAGAGCCCAACCATATTTTTCTGAAAACACCTTAATTGCTGGTGAATACAGTACTAGATACAATAAGGTAGCATTGGTTGTGCCCTACTGCAACAATGTGCACTTCATTAAACAAGCTATATCACAGCATTGGAATATTTTAACAGCAGATGCTCACATTAAGGACATAGTAGGCATGTACCCTAGTTTCACTTTCAGCAATATGAAGTGCTTGAAACAGATTATATGTCACAATAGGAATAGCAACATTCTTGATAGGAACAGGTCTGGATTTGAATGTACTAAGAAATGTGGTCATTGTATCCAGTGTGAATACATAGATGAATCACATTATTTTAAACATCCAGATACAGGAAGACTCTGGGAGCTCAGGTGTAACTCTAACTGCCTTACTAAAAATGTGGTATATGTTGCCCACTGCGTCCAATGTTTTTCCTTTTACATAGGCAAAACTAATAGGACGCTTAGAGAGCGCATTAGGGATCACTACTACTGTTAAGCAAAAGGCCATGAATATAGTGCATTAGCCAAGCATACCCTGAGTGAGGGAAATTATCACACTTTTTTATTTCAGGTTCTACACGTGCAGAATCCATCTGTACGTCTTGGAAATATAGTCAATTTGACTGAACAAGCTGAACTTGAGTGGATATTAAGGCTGGCAGCCCATAGAGGCAAGGGTCTGAATGAGACAGTTTCCTTAAAGCCATACCTCAAGGGCAGGAGGCTACGTTAGTTCTTATTTTTTGATCCGCATATCCCTACTTGGGGTCTTGAGCATATGTTCCCTGTCAGATTTTATACATAAAATCATTTTAAGTATAGTTTTTCTTGTTTTTAAACATTCATACATATTTGCATTCATGTATATACTTGCTCTCCGTACTTTTATCGTAACATTATTTTTGTTAGCATTACTTCGTTTCCAATTCTGTTTTTATGTGTATGGTTTAATTGTTTCCATGTTCCCAGTTATTGGTTTGAGTGTATTTGCTCTTTTGTTTTTCGTTTTTGGTTTTGCCTTTATGTCAGGGATAGGAGAAAGTGGGATCACATGATAGGGTCATTTATGCTATAGTTGTTTTTAGTGCACACAGGCTTCCATACGTTTAGTACTTGTTGTTGCCTTCCGCACATGTGCAGAGCTGCAGCGCTTCGTTGGCGTGGTCGCTTGGTATTGTGGTGCGTGGGGGGCGGGTTCGCTTTGTGGCATGTGCGTCTGTTGTGAATTGTGTGCTGGTTTTGAATACGTTCCTTGCTGGATTGTTGCAGATACGGGTAGGTGGTGTTTTGGCACCATTCATATTGCCTGCATTGGGGTACACTTGTGACTTCAGTGCGTGTGATTGGGCGCTGATTGTGGGGGTCAATGGACGGCATGAATATGTTGAGACTTGCTGCTGGGGTTATGTATCAGCAGTGAGATGCTGATTGCAATCGTGTATTGATTTGGACTTGTTTAAGGACTCATGTTGAAACTAGGATGAATGCTGGGGGACCAGCTAACGTTTAAATGTTAGTAATACTAACTATATATATGGTTTAAATTGGTGTGCAGTCTGCGGTGGATGTGCATGCTGTGTTGCAGACTTGTATTCTATGTGCTGTGGTGCTAGGTGGACATGCCTCTGGGGCGTTGTAGTGTTGCATATGTGTGATTATTTGTTTTAATACGTGATATCCGTACTTATTTTATACAGTACTATGGTATGGCAATTCATCAAAATTAGTATTTACTTTTGTTACACGTATATCTTAATTTAAGTATATCAATGACCACTATTTGGTCATTTTCAGGATATGATGAATGCATTTTGAAAAATGGTCAATGGATTTTACCCTGTGGGAATGAAGGAGGCTATTAACTAAGATAGTATTAGCTCAATAGTGATATATTTTCATTTTTTGTGATGCATCATTGGGCTAGTGTGAATCATTAATACCATGATTGTTGTTTTTATCCCAGATGTTTTAAAAGTATGGAGGAAATAGTATATGTGAGTTTCTTCGAACTTTGTGATTCAAGGTATGAAATAGTGCTTTCACATTTCAATTAGTTGCTATGCAACTAATTGTATTCCAGGTAACGCCTACTTTGATTTACTATATAAAGTATTTGTTCCTCCTTTTTATTTCTGTCTGATGAAGCGGAGTTTCTCTCTGCGAAAGCGCTTACTTTTTATTAAATAAAGAAGTTTTTACCAGATTTTTACAAGATTTCTATGTCTTCAGGGCTGAACAGCTAGCTTTTTATTGGAACTGTGATATTTCTCTTGTTGCTTGGCTTGGAGCATCGTGGATATCCTTCTGTTTGTGGATTTACATGGTATGCTTGATAATTACCATCTTTGAGTGACTTATTTTCATTCAGTTCCTTGGCGTTTGGGTGTTTTCTTCATATATATATATATATATATATATATATATATATATATATATATATACATATAAATACATATAGGTGTCTGTATATCTGTAGACATACATGTATATACATATATATATCTATATATATCTATATATATATATATATATATATATATATATATATATATATATATATATATATATATACATACATATATATATTGGGTGCATTCAGACATCAGGTCCACACTCTCTAACTTTCCTTCCTGCACAGCTGCAATGTACTGCCTTGCTACAACACAGACAGGTGCCACATGTGGACACAGCCTAACCTTAGGGGGGTATATATAGGGACATATTGCAGGTAAGCCTATCACACTGCTATGGCATTTCTGCATGCTACATTAGATGTTAACTTGAGTGTCCTGCAAGGGGTGGGCTCTGGAATCCACGTGTCCATCATAATGGCATTACTTCCATCAGCTATTGACCATACATTTTTTTATCTCTCTCTCTCTCTCTGTGTCTCTCTCTCTCCCTCCCTCCCTCTCTCTCTCTCTCTCTCTCTCTCTCTCTCACTCTCTCAATCTCTCCTGTCAGATATATCACTGGCAGTGTGTGTGTTGAGTGCTATCATTACATGGCTACATCCATTAGTGTTTCTGACTTCATATTCCTGACTAAGGGTATGTTGCAGACTATCCTGTAACACACATATTGTGGGGTAGGATCCATATATATGTGGGCTTCAGCTGCACAAAACATGTGTGCCCTTCTGCAGTCCACAGGTCAGCATATGTAGCAGTGTTATATGCCCCTGTAAGTCAGTCTACGGAGGGGTATGCACCATAAATAACCTAGGCTGTTACAACATGTGAAGGATATCAGTAGTAAGCTGCCTTAAGGTATATGGCTGTAGATTACCATACATTTCACATTGGGAACATTGCTGGCCTCCTGCTTACTGCCATACAGAGTGTTTTGTTTGTCAGTGTGATTGTGATGTTTTCAGTTATGCATTGTTATGTAACAGATACATCCCATTGTGTCAACTTAAGACTTTTCCCCCTAGGGATTGAGTACAGAGTGTACTTAGAGGCTGCTGGACTATACATCTGCATTACTTACTGTTCATTGATTGTTATCCTGTAGCCCAGTCTGTCTTTACTGTTGTACTAGTTGAAGGCCTTGGCCTGGACAGCGACATATGTTATGCTTTCAGATTACTGTATAAAATGATCTGCTTGAGAGTTGCATTAATCAGTTAGTATGTATTTCAAAGTCTTAGCAGCTATATGTATATAAGGACATCCTCGCCCTCCTAGCCTCTTGGATCCACTGATCCAAGAGATCCCTCTTTCTCCACTTCAGGTCAGCATAGTGATGCCAGACCTGCTACCAGTTAGAGGTATGCCAATGGCACTGGTGAGGTCACGGGCGAGACAGTTCCAGGCTTCTGCTTTATATTGGGAACCTTGGTACTGGCCTGCAGCAGTCTCTGGTCATGCTCTTTAACAAGGAGTCCTGCCATGACTTTGGACTCCTGGGTGCCCCAGCACTATGCCCAAAAGTACAATCCCTCTCCCATACCAGTCATAGTGCCTACAGGAGGAAGCTACAACCAGTTATGAGATGTATTTCCACCTGTTGGGTTTAAATAGGACCGATTTTCCACACATTGCCATGATTAGACAGTTTTGAAAATGCTAAACTATGGGCAAACCTGCTTAACTAAGGTTGGCATTGCTTAAAGTGGTATACCAATGGGCAAACTGATTTAGCTGGCCTACACATTGCTTACACCTAGTAAGCAGGGCTGTGCGAAGCTTAGCATTGCTTAAATTTTAATTTGCATATTATTTGCTGTTTGGCATTGATTTATTATTCATTACATGTTATATATGTGTTTGGTATCTATGATTCATGTGTACATACACTGTATGGGGTCCTTGCGTTTATTAAGGGATTTCAACACTTTATCACAATGACACCTCACATCTGGACATATGCAGTACTCCAGTTCACATATTTATATGTAGTACGTTATACAACATAAAACTGTATATACATTCCTTTCACATATTCCTATAGTGAGAATCTGTTTGGTGATACCTCAATCTTATGTACTGCTGTGATGGCTTAGTGGATAACTAGTGTGAATATACTGTATAGGATCCTGGGTTCAAGACCTGCAAGGGCTGTTTATTTTGCTTCTGGCCAGAACAGTGGCTATTGCACAGATTGATTAAGGCACTTTTAAGCAATTGTAAGCAGGATTGCACGGGTTTGCGTGAAGGTAAGCAATGCTAACTTCCGGTTAAATATGCTTATAGAGAGTTAGCTTCAATATTGCTTAACCTGTGTGTGCATTGCTTACTGCCATGCAAATGGGCTTAAACCTGCTTACTACTGCTTACATATGCTTACTCCCGCTTACTACTGCTTAATAGTGCTTACTCCTGCTTACCCCCCGCACTAATTTAGACAGAAATGTAAAATGGTTCTTGGGAAGGTGGTGGATTTGGACACTCTATGGATTTATCATTCATTACACATTATACCTTTGTTTTGTATCCCTGATTCATGTGTACATATACTGTATGGAGCACTTGTGTTTATCTGTGGATTTTACAACATTATGACAATGACACCGCACATCTGCATTGAATGCAGTACTCCAGTTCACAAATATATGTTATTTAGTAGGTTATGCAACAAAAAATATTGTTCATAAAGTGATTTGACATGGAAAATGGAATGTACTTGAGTGAGACTCAAACAGGGAATGACTGCTGATAAGGCGAATGCACTGTCCACTTTACTATTGCAATACTGCTTCATTTTCATATATCTTGATATTTATCCTCTTGTGTTATTTAAGCTACAGTATACATAGCTAAGCAATGGGAAAACCCATGCATCTACAGTTAAATTTTATCTGTTTGATAAACAAAATAAACTTGTTTATATTATTATATTTTAACTATTGTTCTTATACACTTGGGGGGATGTTGCTGGGGGTATGCAACCACTTATGAGCAGTTTCCCTCATTCTTATTGCTAAACTGCTGTTCTTCATTGCAGGGGCATGTATATTCTTAGAGCTCTGCTCTCAGACATGGCCTCTGCATTCATACATGCTCTGTGTCCATTTAGGAGCTCAGACAGCGTGCCTTCATTAATATGTATGGTGCGCTGACGTCTTGACGAAAAGTGTACTGGTATTGTTATCGCACTTAAAGTTATTATTAAAATTCAAAGAGTTCTTGAGTGGAGAGTCTAGGATCTGACATTTTTTGTTGCTGAATTTGTCGGAACTTTTTCTTGGTTTGTCTTAGGTTCTGTGCTGCTCATTAACAGTTGCTTCCATGCAGGACTAAGCTAGCCCTGCACAGAAATTTAGTGAATTTGGGGGATTGTGTTATAAACATAAATAAGTCTCACTCAGAATTTTGAAACACTACTTTGCATAATATATAATAATAAGTATATAAATCTTTTAATTAATAAACAGATGCTCTTTCCTGATATTAATTTGTTTCAACAATCATATAAACAAAATATATCCTTCCAAGCAAATACTACGTACATAAGTATACTTCTTTTGAAAGCTTTGAATTAATTCTTTAATCTCATGGTTAAAATATAAATTATCAATAATCATAGAGAAATATTATCACAAAAACAACTCATTTCTTCTTAGAGTATAATCATAATCTTTACTATCTTCATGCTTATACAATTGGTTTCTGTTAGTAAATTTAATATATTATATCATGACATTTTATTTACTTTGCCTTACTTTAGCTGTTAACTCAAACCTTCAAACATTTCAATAACACTTGCTCTTACTTTTCTGAGTCATATTAGATAACTAAATATAACAAAAACTATTTTTAATATTGTAGGTTCAGACTTAAAGCTGTCAGACAGAAAAATAATAATCTCATTAATGTTATGATAGATACTTTTAATACTGATAAAATAAATTAATCAGATTAGAATATGTCTTTTCAAAGAATGATAATATTATATTTTAAATTGATTGAATTGGTATACATATTTTGTTATAGAATTTTGGTCACTTTTATTCATATAGATTTTATATATGATTTACTAAAGAAAATAAGTTTTACTTGTTTTATAACATCTTAAAGCCTTTTAGAGTTAAAATATGTATTTGCCTGTTATATATATATTCTACTGTATTATTAAATATAATCTTCAAGTACTAAGATGTTATATTAATAATCAGTTTCACATGGATGTATGCTGTAGAATTATATAATAGTTATTCTACATAACTTTATTCAGTTCTGTCAATGAAAAATTAACAAGAGAGTTAATTAAATATAATTATGTTTTTAAACATGTTCCTATATTATATTTTAATATAAAACATAGACATTGAATTTTAGAGATGAACCAGTCCTTCTTCTTTGCTGAATAGCATGACTTGGATGGAATTACTATTTATCTTTGGAGTTATTTACTCCATGTGGGATTGGATAGTTAGAATTCCACTATGTTATATCATTTTTGACATACATGTTTTTATTTTGATATCTACAAATAAAAATTTTTTGTGTATCACTAATACTACAAAATTTATTATATTATTGATAACTTTCATAAGTCTCTATAGTATTTTTATATGATCATTTACTACATATTACAGAAAAAAAACTTTTATAAAATAATAGACTGTGATAGATAACAAGTTTAAAAAGTGCTTATCAGTTAATATAAATGACCTGAATAACAGTTGCAAAAAGGTAGTTTCTATAAACATTTAAAGCTATTTTCACCTCAGACTGTATTTTTTAAGAAACGCATCTTGTACCAAAAGATATAGACAGATTTAATAATAGGCAATACACATAATAGCTAGTTCTTGATTTAATTAAAAAAAAGAGGGGGCAGGTATTCTGTGGAAAAATTCATTACCCATCCACATATTTTAAGTACTTATAATGATGATAAAGGTATGTTTTGTCTAGTTAATATTTTAATCAATAAGAAAATATATTCCTTAGTAAATATTTATTGGATTCCTGCTTTAGGTGTAAAACCAGCTAAAACCCAATAAGACCAGATTCTTCAATACTCCAAAGGTAGTCTTACTATAGCCAGGGACTTTATTTGTATACTACACGAAAAGGATACTAATATCAAGGGAAAACATAAAATATCTGCTACTGCTAGAGCATTAATAAACTTTAGCAATATACTTAATATTAAGGACTCTAAAGAATTTTTAGTTAAAGAGTCTCTTCACTTTACTCATTTCTTAAACAGAGATGGTATGCAATCCATAATAGATAGAGTTTTTGTCTCAAATGATTTAGCTACATATTTAGATAAAGTTAAAATAACGTCATGCCCAATTTTAGACCTCAACGCCATAACATTTGACCTTTTTCTGAAACATAATAATATCACTCATATTAAAAGAATCCCAGCAAATATCACAGATATGAAGGATTTTAAATAGTTTTTCGACAAAGAGATACAAATTTATTTAGAATTCAATAGCACAAAGGACATATCTAAAGCTTATATATGGGACGCTCTTAAATCCTATCTATATGGATGATTCATAAGTTGTCATTCACTAAAACAGAGACAATGGAATAAAGACTTAAAAGATGTACAAAAAATCAATAAATTTAAAGTAGAACATCAAATAATAATATCCCATTGAAAAAATAAATGAACTACAAAGTAAATATCTAGAAATGTTAAATAATAAAGTCAAAAGAAACATGTCAAAGATTAAATTAGCAAACTACTCAATAAATCCCCAAAAAAATACTCAGATTAGCTTCTAGAACCAAAATTATGATGAAATCAAATCATATTAAGGAAATATATAGTGAGAAGAAAAAGACAAAAAGTCACTGCAATAAAATATATACGTAAAGAGTTCAGAGGACATTTCCTAAAAATTAATCAAATTAATTCAGTAATGGACTCACAAGAATCAATAAAAATATTATTAATAAATACACTGAAACAGACTGATAGAACAGCACATGAAAATAATTAATAAGCCCATATCTATGATTGAGCTTACAAACCAAAGACATAATTTAAAATCTAATAAATCCCCAGGTAATGATGGGATAATGTCAGAGCTATATACATTGATGCCTAAAAATGCACTAAATATTTTACTTAATACTTTTCAATTACCTAAATATTTAATGATAGTTCCCCTTTATGGAAGTATACACTTATTTGCCCAATTTTAAAATCTGACAAAGACCTAGCAGAATGTATATCTTATAGACCTGTATAATTTTTAAATGCTGATTATAAATTGCTCATGTCTATTATAGCAAGTAGAATTCAACAATTCTTTCTATATTTAATCAATAATGATCAAACTGGTTTTATAAAAAAATAGGAATATTTATGATAATATCAAAAGAATTTTAACCATAATTGATTGTACTGATAATATAAAAGATTACTTGACATTAGTAAGCCTAGACATTAATAGTATATTTGACACAGTTAATTGGGACTACCTCTCATTAGTTTTGCAGGAATGTTACTTTCCAATAGACTTCCAACAACTTATAAAAAAGTGTGAGAAATCTTTGGCTTTCATAAAAATAGGTTCTTATATCTCACAATCAATTCCCATTACTAGGGGTATGAAACAAGGTTGTCCCCTCTCCCTGCTACTATTCACTTTAATTATGGAGCCTTTTGCAAACTGCATAACAGTAAATTTAGAAACTGAAGTAGTACAACTGGGAAATAACTTAAATTTGAAAACACTTATAATTGCAGATGATATTTTATTAACATTAACAGATAACACAGATTCTTTTAATTCCCTTTCTAAAGCTATATTTAAAAAGTTCATTCTAAATTGGGTCTTATATTTAATGAAGATAAAACAAAAAATGTATGTATTAATTCTAATGTTATTAACATGCCAAAAAATATTCCAAATATCTAGTTATTGATGACAAAATAAAACGCTTAGGAATAATATTAGCTATAAACATTAAGGATATAATTAATATAAATTATAGTGAAATATTAGAAAAAATTAAAACTCATCAATAAATGGATTTTTTATTTTTAATAAAAGAGAGATTTTTAATTATAAAAATGATAATACTACCTAAAATACTATATATAGTACAATCTTTAGCCCTCCCCATTCCTAAACAACATATACGAGATTTTAACACCCTAATACTTAATTTTTTTGGCATCATAACAGACCTAGATTAGCACTCAAACATCATCAACATAGCTGGTTTAATGGAGGAATAAGTTTACCAGATATAGAATTATATTCTACTTCAGCCCTATAAAGGCAATCATGTTGTGGACAAATAAAAACTATTCTGTTAAGTGGAAAGATATACAAGAATATATATCAATGAAAAATAGTCAATTAATCTACAATTCCTATAACAGAATTGATAGTAATACTTTTCTTTGGTTATTAAAAGATTATGTACCAGGATATTAAAACATAACAACAAATTCAACCTATATTACAATGATATTCTCCAACTTCAAAAATCTTGTTTATAGGGAACCTGAAACTAAGGCCTGGATATTCTTAATCTTTCCTGTAGCATATACACAAATAATAGTATTACATTTAATACATTTTCAATGAATACATTTAAAGAAAAACAATTAATATATTGGTTTCAATTAATGGACAAAGAAAAAATGAATTTGCTAGATTTTATATCAAGTACATTTAATTTAAATACTGAAATGTGGATAGATATACAACATTTTAGATGTGCTATAGAAAGGAGATTATCTTTGATGCAAACATCAATAAAAAAGGAGATTCCAAAATGTACAGAATATTTGATACTATCAGTTTAGCAAAATTCCCCAGAGAAAGAATGTTTATCCAGGATTTATAAAATTATTAAAATTAAATCAAATTATTGTAAAGATAATTATTGGGACTACTTTATAACTGTTAATTATTACCCAACTGAAACTGAGAAAAGCATGATACTTGCATCCTCTATATACAAATTGCAATGTCTTTACAATGGAAGTTATTCTCATGGAAATTTATGTATAAAGCTTTTATTACACCTCACAAAATAGAGTTGATATCTAAAAATGTTGGTTATTGGAGATGTGGATTGGATGTTATGGCTAATTGGCAGCATATGATATGTGAATGTAATGTAATAAAACCTTTCTGGAATAATGCTAATGTTTTATTGCAGGCTCTATTTAATGATAATTTTAACTTAAATAAATCATTAATCTTGTTTAATACATCAATTTCTGTATGTGTTAAGAAAGTAGATTATTCCCTTCTTTGGACCCTTCTAACAATCTCAAATAAAGTGATAACAAAAACTGGAAAAGCAGTACTAGTCCAACAGTGAAAGAATTTTATAACACTGCAACTGAAACTTGTCATCTGGAGATTTTATCAATCAAAGAAAGAATCACTAGAATAACTTCTTCATTAAATTTGTGGATGAAACTCAAGAGATTACTGAACAAAAGGAGATTAAATTAATTATGATATATAAAGTTGTTAAATATGTGATTCGTTACTATATTTATAATGTAGACACCTTGTAAATAGTTGTTTGTGTGAGATTTTTGTTCTTCGTTTGTTAATGATTGGTGCCTTTTATGTATAAATGCAATTACCGTATATATACTGTTATGAAATCTTTTATCTATTTATAATTTAAAAAAATAGAGAAAAATAACTGAAATTAAATTATTTTGTGGACGCACAATAAAAATATGTTATCTTTCAGTTTCAGTGCAGCAACAGACACAATGTCTATGCTGAGAAGTTTTCTGTATTGTCTTGGAAGTGTTTTATTGTTTTATGACTTTCAGGATCTGCAAAGATCTGAGAGAAAGGCCTTGTATACATATTTTCACAGGTAGATTCTAAATACTGCTATCTTTCAGCAGTAGGGGGTTTATCTGGATAGAATCTGATCATAAGAAATTATATCATTCTGCAAGCTATCCCAGCAGTAATATTTGAGATATTAATTTAAGAACTCTCTGAGACAGAATCTGCATTCTGTATTCAGTCTTTGACATGACAACATCAGCTAGAGTATCTGTTCACCACATCTGCCTTGCTGCTCTAATTAGGTAAGTGTACTAGGTTATAGTAATTCTCTTATATGTAGTCATGAATACAGCAATGCTTAGCTTAGATATTTTTCTTTATTTATTTGAGACTGTCCTGAAATGTTGTTTTAAACATTTCATGTGGTTTTGAACTCTGATTTTACTGTAAATGTATATTTAATATTGTCTTGTTCTTTTATTATTTATTATCAAATATATTTAAACCTTTCATTGTAGCTGGTCTGTCTAGACATATTTAAGTTCTGAGAGTACTTGCATATTTATTTGCTGACACTGTGTAGGCCATTCCGAATAGCCTTGCTCTTGGTCAAACTACCATTTATATTGATAGTAACATTAAACAGTAAGACTGGACACCCTTTGTTAAGGGCCTTGAAATAGCTAATAAAGAGGTGGCTGGTGACAGTAACCTTATATTCTGGACAGAAGGGGGCATAGGTAGTACACCTGTGCCCACCTTTACCAGGGGTGTGTGTGTGTGTGTGTGTGTGTGTGTGTGTGTGTGTGTGTGTGTGTGTGTGTGTGTGTGTGTGTGTGTGTGTGTGTGTAAATCAAACTTCAAAGTGTGTGTCAGCTACTTGGGTAGGGACACAAAGCACTGGTTGGACAGAGATGGTGCTTGAAGTCTTGGCTTGGTCACTCAGCTGAGATCTCAACCCTATAGCTGTGCCAGTGGGGAGTCTTATTGGGGATCTGGAGACAGAGGAAGAAACCAGCCCCAAACTGAATGTAGTCTCTGTGTGCTCTTAAGGGAACTTGATCTTGATGCAGAATGCTGCATCTGGAAATACTTGATGCAGAAAGCTGCATCTGGAAATACTGGGTGTATACCTGTCATCCTCCCAGTGTACATCCCCCACTGGTGCTAGTGGTGAGGATTGAGGCTCCTTGATTACTGATCCTATGTCAGGGCATCACATTTATTAGCTGACAGTGGTATGATCACCACATCACATATTGGGATTCAGTGGTATGGATATTGAACACCTGTAGCCTGTAAACAGTGGCCACTAAAGTAGGTGTCTGTACTCTCAATCAGCGCACAGTGAACATTCAGAGTTTTACATCACAATAGTTTTTTTTTTTTTTGTTAGCTTAGTCAGGGAGAGCAGGGAAGGATATCAACAGAAGAGTATGGCAAGCTGCCAATGATCCAGTTGGCTGAGATGTTCCAGGCCAAAGGACTGGTGCATGCCAGTCTGACTAAAGCAGAAATGACTGCAGCCTTAGTTACAGCTGCATCACAAAGTAGCACCCAGGAGGACAACCAGACTGGCCTTGGGGATGTACAATTCTCAGAAAATGGACAGTTCAACCTTTCCACCGAAAACTTAAAAATCCATTTGGAGTTAAAGAGACTTGAAATGGAGGTCAAACATTTGGAACTAGCATCATTAGAGAGACTGTCACAGTAGAAACAACTGGAATTAGAAAAAGCAGAGAGACTGAGTTGTCTGGAAGCTAAGGAAAATGAGAGGCAGAGGCAACATGAAAAGGAGATGCTGACTCTTTATGGATGTAATGGGGAAGGGAATAACCATACCCAGAAGCAACAAAAGTCAGTAAAGTTATTCCACAATTTACAGAAGTTGATAATTTTGCTGGTCTTATTCATATCTTTGAAAGGGTATGTAGACAGTATAATGTTGACAATGGGCTTTAGGTCTGGTTCCTACCCCCTGACTCCATGATAAAGCTGTAAGTGCTATTTCTAAATTGTCTGCTACTGATTGGTTAAATTATAATACTGTTAACAATTGTTTATTAGAGTGTCTTAAGTTAACACCTGAAGTTTATAGAAAAAAGAATTGTGAGCATAGATGTAAGGCAGATGAAAGTGTGTGAATATATTGCTAAGTTAAGCACTTATTTTCATAGATGGGTGGGTGGGTGTCAGGTAACCAGTTTTGAAGGGCTGGCAGACCTTTTGGTGAGGGAACAAGTCCTTAGCACTTTGCCTGAGGACATGAGAATTTGGTTAGCAGATAGAGAATGTAAACACAGCAGATAAGTTGGGGAAAAAGGGAGACCTATACATAGCAAGCAGCGCTCACTGCACAAGAAAGGGATACCCAGTTTTACTCATGGGTCTAAGGGAACCCATGGTGGGCAGCTGAAACCACCCCAACAGAGTCCACCAGTAGCAGGGTAAGCCACTAGTTCAGGTACATGGCCAGGACCAAGTGTTAAATGTTTTAAATGCAACCAGTGGGGCCATGCAGCATATATATGTCCATGGAGGCAAGGTGAGGAACAAAAGGTGGGGGAGTCAGTAAGTAGGAATGACAGAATCCCAGTAGTAAGTTGTCTGAAGACAACAAGGATACCAAACTACCACAAGAGGTTATATCCTATCTTAGTAGATTGGAAACAGGCCACTGTTAAGAAAGACACAGCCTCTGACCTAAGCATTGTTAAGCCAGCAATGGTTAAAGAGGAGCACAACTTGCTTGGGCAGTCTACTCCAGTCACAGCATTAGGAAGGACCCCATTCCAAATTCCTTTAGCTAGAGTTCACCTTGACAGATATGGTGGAAAAGGAAGCAAGCAAGAAAGTGTGCTTGAGGATATCCCTGCAGATGTCCTGATAGGGAATGATTTTGATGATTGCAGTATCTTGTGTGCATGCAGTTACATGCAGTCAGGCTTAGAGACAGGCATGTGGGTCTGGTAGCCTGGGGGGACCCAGACAGACCACAGCATTGCAGCCAGGACTTGAGTGGTCATTACTTCAGAGAGGGAGCTACCCTGTAGCAGTGAGACTGAAGGTGATCCACAGCTGCTGGTGGGTACTGAGATTTCTTTAGACAGAGTGACTGTAAGGGCAGAGGGGAATAGTAGTACCCAAGCTGACAGTGAGGCACTGCTGTCAGAGAATACCAGACTCCCTGTGGAAGGGGAGCTGTGAAGGGTTAACAAAAGAGAGCTGAGACTGGGTCAGTTCTCAGACCCTACATTACATTGCCTAAGGGAGGTAGCCAGTGAGGCACCTGACTGTCAAGCAAAAGGGGAATCTGTATACTGGGACAAAGGGTTACTGTATAGAGAGTGGACCCCCTGAGGGAGGGCTAGAGAGTGAGAGAATACAGCAGTTGGTAGTGCCCAGAGCCTATCATCTGGCACTTCTAGCCAAAGCCCATGATATTCATTTTGCAGGTCATATGGGCATAAAGTGTACCAAGAGACATATTATGCAGAAATTTATTGGCCTGGGATTTCCAGAGATGTAACAGGATACTGTGGGACCTGTGAGCAGTGCCAAAAGGTAGGCAATACAGAAACAAGGTTAAGGCTTGCTTAGCCTTGCTCTTGGTCAAACTACAATTTGCATTGATAATAACATTACATAGTAAGATTGGACACCCTTTGTTAAAGATGTTAAAGTAGCAATAAAGAGGTGGCTAGTGGCTGTAATAACCACCTTATAGTCTGGGCAGAAGTGGGCATTGCTAGTAAACCTTTGCCAGCCTTTCCCAGGTGTGTGTGTGTGTGTGTGTGTGTGTGTGTGTGTGTGTGTGTGTGTGTGTGTGTGTGTGTGTGTGTGTGTGTGTGTGTGTGTGTGTGTGTGTGTGTGTGTAGAAATCAAGCCTCAAAGTGTGTTGGGCAAGGACACAAAGCTCTGATTAGACAGAGAGGGTGCTGGAGGTCTTGGCTTGGCCATTCAGCTGAGATCTGAACTCTATAGCTGTGCCAGTGGGGAGTCTTATTGGGTATCTGTAGAAAGAGGGAGAAATGAGCCCTGGACTAACTGTGGCCTCTGTGTGCTCTTAAGGGAAATTGCACTTGATGCAGAAAGCTGCATCTGGAAATACTATGTGTGTACAACAACACACAGAACTTCAGGGATCATAAACAATGTGGAAGAAAAACAGTTTCTGTTCATCTCAGTTTGTAGAATCAAGATACTTTATTTGGTAAGCGCTTTCATGGGAATAACTCCCATTTCTTCAGACCATTCAATAAAATATATTTAAAACCACTCCATTTATATAGGGAAACTTAACTGGTATCAATCAAGTCATGACTACACCATGTTCCAGTCTTAAAGTAATAAGCACACCCTTATACATTCTTATTAAAACTTCATTCATATAAATCCTCTTTCTAAGAGCTTGTATAGACAAAACCATGTTTGAAACACATACATAGACTATGTATATGTACAGTTGCATCTATCATTTCTCACTTTCTATAAAATATATTCTATTATCACAGACTCATGATAGTAGCAAAATTATATACAAAAATGTATATCAGATCATATGGAAATAGATGTATAAAGTCTATATATGCCATAAAAATGTCACTAAAATTTTCACTAACAGTAAAAATGAACATTGACAATAAAATATATGATAATCATAAGTATGATAATAGAAATAAAAATAAAATTAAAATAAAAATAAAATACATCCTATTATTTGTGAATCCTCCTATTCTTCAAAATAGGCTTCAGGGGAACTCTATAATTTAAGCCACTGCCCCTATCAAGCTGTAGTTGAATGATCCATCTCGCTTCTGAAGTCTCTGTCTTATTACTGATATCCCCCCATTCACCATTTCTATAACCATGAACTTAAAGGAATGATTTTCTCCCTTTTCCAGTATGTCTGGCTAAAGCATTGGTTTTATCCCTATTCCTTATTTAAATTACTAAATTGTAAACTGCTTTTTCATACGGAAACTTGTATTTTCTCTTTGTGGGTGTTCATTCTATGCTTTTAAAGTGAGGTTTCTGTGTTCTGCTCAGGTGGCATAATCTTGATAGAGGCCTGTTGTCTAGGCTGGAAGTTTTGTTTGAGTTTCCTGTATTTCTGGCAGCCATTTTCTGCTGATTGTATTCATTATTATTGAGAGTAACAAGGCCTCCTGACCTTCTGTAGTACGAGTGATTGGGCAATAGCAGGGGCTGAGTAGTAATCTGATCTTCCAACTCCTTCATTCTTACTGCTATATAAACCCAGTGTCTTATAAAAGTTCTGCTTGTATTGTCAGGCTCTGGATTGCATTGCATAAGTGGAAATTCCTTAAGGTTCCAAGAGCAGGCTAAGTTATTTCTTACACTTATTTCACTGAACTGCACTTCTGAAACACTTATAATTGTGCTATACAGTTGATCTACTATATTTTTGCACTGTTATAAAGCTTTTTTTATTGTTTCACTGCATTTATGTACTGTTTTATACTGTTTTAACATTACTTAACTGTAAACTGCTTTTTCATACTGAGAGTTGTATTTTCTATTTGTGAGTGCTCTATCCGAGCTTTTCTGTGCATTTTTGTCTGTTACAGTTAAAAGCATGCTCGAGTCTGCTCCTTGATCTGTTTAAAACTTTCATTTAGTGCGTAAAGCTAGGAACTGTAATAGTGTGCATTACTATAATTGCTTTTTTTTATTTAAATTACTAAATTGTAAACTGCTTTTTCATACTGAAACTTGTATTTTCTCTTTGTGGGTGTTCTTTCTATGCTTTTAAAGTGAGGTTTCTGTGTTCTGCTCAGGTGGCATAATCTTGATAGAGGCCTGTTGTCTAGGCTGGAAGTTTTGTTTGAGTTTCCTGTGTTTCTGGCAGCCATTTTCTGCTGATTGCCTTTATTATTATTGAGAGTAACAAGGCCTCCTGACCATTTGTAGTACGAGTGATTGGGTAATAGCACGGGCTGAGTAGTAATCTGATCTTCCAACTCCTCCATTCTTACTGCTATATAAACCCTGTGTCTTATAAAGGTTCTGCTTGTATTGTCAGGCTCTGGATTGCATTGCATAATTGGAAATTCCTTAAGATTCCAAGAGCAGGCTAAGTTATTTCTTACACTTATTTCACTGAACTGCACTTCTGAAATGCTTATAATTGTTTATACAGTTGATCTACTATATTTTTGCACTGTTATAAAGCTTTTTTTAATTGTTTCACTGCATTTATGTATTGTTTTATACTGTTTGAACATTACTTAACTGTAAACTGCTTTTTTATACTGAGAGTTGTATTTTCTGTTTGTGAGTGCTCTATCCGAGCTTTTCTGTGTATTTTTGTCTGTTACAGTTAAAAGCATTCTCGAGTCTGCTCCTTGATCTGATAAAACTTTCATTTAGAGGCTACAGCTAGGAACTGTAATTTTTCTCACCCACCCTCCCTAGTGTTGTGTGTTCTTATACTTGGTGGCTTTGCAGTTGCCCGCCCATACTATATATTTGATCTGTGACACTCCTCCCAGTCTAGTGTCATTAATTCACTCAATCTAATAGAGAACATTTCTGAAGGCCAACCCACTCAGATTCTTAATGTTGAATTAACTTCTGTTCCAGCTTTCTCCATTTCCACTTTACTGGAAAAAAAAAAATTCTAAGCTTGCTTCCCCCCTTTCCTGTGGCAGGTCAGAAATGGATTTGCTGTGTCCAGGACTGTTTGTGAGTTCTCAAGCCCCCCCCCCCACTTAACTAGGGTTAAACTATTCCTGGCACCATAAAGTCTGTTCTTCAAAATTTCCCCTGCAACTAGCCAGCTTTTTAGTTTTAACACTCATCTGTTTCTTTGATCTCAGCATTTGTTCAGAACTCATTGTAAGCACTAAATAAGTTACAAATTACTACAGCACTCAACTTTCCTCACTTGTCTAGAGGAAAACAGTTTTTAGTACTTAATAAATAAGCACCTATTCAGGCATGTCTAAAGGTCAGCTCCCGGTGTTTTCTCCTGTCTACCTGAGGAATATGGGCATCTTGGGACAATGCAGCAATTGCCTCATGTACACAGACAACCCTCTCCTCCTACCACCCAACATTATGACCTGTGAGAGATGCACTTATATAGCCAAACTGGAAGCAAAGCTCTCTTCACCAAAGACTGGCCTAGACAGTCAAGAGGAGAAGGTAAACACTTGCACCGCACCACACTCATCACATAGTCCCTCAAAACCTATACCACCAAAACACACACACACAGAACCACAAAACACACACCTACATTCGTGGAAGTTCTCAGTACAAATCTGCCCAAAACAACAGAGACCTCCAAAGCAGAAATGCAAGCAACCTCCACCCCCAACACAACCCAAATGACACATAGCCCACATACTCGGTGTGCCACTCAACTACAGCCCATAAGGCATAACGTACCCAACACTCTAGTCATAGGTGACTCTATAGTCAGGCACACTGATGTTCAACTCACCAGGCTAAACAAGGAAAAAGTTACTGTCAGCTGCCTGTCAGGTGCCAGGATCCATCACATAATGCACGCACTCAGGTCACTCCACAACAAGTACAAATATGACTCTGTCATTGTCCATGTTGGTGTGAATGACCTGAGACATACCTCCCTGGACTACATGAAAAAAGACATGGAGGAGCTCTCCGATCTTGTAGCCCAGGCCGGTATGACCCTAATCCTGAGTAGCATCCTGCCATCACCCAGAATGACACCACAGTACAAGGACAAAATGATTGACTTTAAAAACTGGTTAAGCTTCTGGTGTCATTCTAAGGGAATCCAGTACCTGTCTGCCTGGGATGACATGATCAACAGACCATGCTGCTTTGCCAGAGATTGCCTGCACCTGTTGCCCTTGAGATTCCGGATACTGGAAAAGGATCTTGCCACCCCTATAGTGCCTTTTTTAGGCAAGGTTCAAATGACAAATTCACCTCCATAACAGGTACAAGCAAGCAAAATCTGAGGGTAATGCTTCTCAATGCTAGAAGTCTAAACCTCAAAATGAACTCACTCAAGGCACTCCTTAAAATGGAGAACATTGACATCTGTGCAGTGACAGAGACCTGGTTCAAAGCTCCAGAGAGCACCCCTGCATTACCAGGCTATAATTCATACCACACCTTTCAGCCACCAAACCCGGACCAAAACACTAAAGGTGGAGGCGTGTCCATATTCATTAAGGATATCCACACCTCCAAGCTAGCTGCTCAGCATAATGCATCCGAGATTATCCAAGTTCAACTAACTCTGGGCAAAACCGCAATCCAAACTGTAGCTTGCTACAGACCCCCCACCATGTCCCAGGGATTCCCACTCCTCTTTTCTTGATACACTGGAAAATATTAAGGTACAACCCAACACTCTAATAATGGGTGATTTCAACTACCCTACCATTAACTGGGAAAATTACTCATGTACCAATTCTTTTGCTCAACGTTTTCTGAAAATCATCAATTCCAACGCTTTGGATCAACTTATTCACACCCCCACCAGGGGCAGCAATATCCTAGACCTGGTCATCACCAACATGAGTGACCAGCGTTCCACACCAGAGGTCAGCTCCTCGTTGGTCAGATTCGACCACAAGCTAATCACCCTACACATCCACATCCTGCTCCCACCCCCCATTAGGAAAACAACCGTAAAAAATTTCTCCAAAGCCAACTTCACACTTCTTAAGACAGAAGGGGCAAACTTCACGACACCCATGCAGATGGACAATAGAGGTACGACTGCTGAATCCGACACAAATGCACTTTATAAGCACTTACACGAGTGCATGAATCATGCTATCCCTAACAGAACCAAGATGCTATCCTCCAAAAAAAGGAAGCCAATCTGGTGGTCTTCTGCCATAAACAAACTCTACAACAGAAAAAAGAAACTGTTGCAAAAAAGAGTAAAATCCCATGATTGGAGGAACTCCATGGTCAGCCTCAGTAAGAAGCTGAGATCCCTCATAAAATCCTCCAAACCTAGTTATGAAAACAAAATTGCCACTGATTCTAAAGACAACCACAAAGCATTCTATAGCTATGTCAAAAATCTCAATGGCAACACTCAGATCTGCTCTGAGTTACAGCACAATGACACTAAATATACAGAACCAACTGATATTGCCGACATCCTGGCAGATAGGTTCAGTGCTAACTTTACCCCCATCTCACCCCCTAAAGGGCCCATCTTTATACCGGAAGAATGCAAAGTTCCTGTAATCATGGCTGCACAGGTAAAAACTTCTCTCTCCAAAGCCAAGAACACAGCATCCATGGGACCTGACAACATCCCAGGCTGCCTTCTACATGAACTACAGAATGAACTGGCACCCCACCTAAGTACCATGTAAAATCATAGCCTCACCTCAGGCTTTGTGCCCATTGAATGGCGCACCATGACAGTTATCCCACTCCACAAAGGTGGGGGGGCCACAACAGACCCTAGAAACTACCACCCCATTAGCCTGATGAGCCTCGTCTGCAAGACCATGGAACATATCATCATGGAACTCATAAACAAAGACATTGGAGATCTCCAAACTCTGGACCTAACAAGCTCAGTGCCAAAAAGTGCATTGTCATCCCCTTTGGAAAAAACTCTGTACCCATGAACTACCACAAAGGCGTTAGTCTACTTAACACCAAAAGTGTGATAAGAGACATTGGGACACAGGTGGACAGTAGTCTCTCCTTTGATAATCACATCGCCACAGTGGTCAGGAAATCCTTCTACGTGGCACACCTCATCACAAAAGGTTTCTCATCCAGAAAAAAAGAGGTCATTGTTCCCCTCTACTCATCACTCATTAGACCCATTATAGAGTACAATGCCCCTTTTGGTATGTACCTCACAAGACATCTACAACAACTGGAAAGGCTGTAAAAATACCTCACAAAGAGGATTACTGGTCTCAAACAGATGCCTTACGCAGACGGTCTAAAAAAACTCCAGCTTTACTCCATCGCATATCGCCTACTCAGAGGCGATCTCTGCCTAACATACAAAGCTATGTCGAACCCTTTGCTGTTGGACATGCTCCACTTAAAGAAATCCCCATCCCTCCGAGCTACACGCTCTAGGGACCTAAACCTTATCACCACAATAAACAGAACATGCTGGAGGGATAGATTCCTGTCTCAGAGACTTCCCATACTGTGGAACAGACTACCTATCTATGTCAAACAGAGCTCCTCATTAACACTCTTCAAGAAAAATCTTGATGATTGGATGGGTAATAGGAAATTCACCTTGGGGATCACTTCTGTGGTTCTGCTTGACAGTGGCACAGGAAAATAATTTTCTTGGGTGGCGAAAGCCAGGGTACCTTTTTGGCTAGGCTTGTATAGGCCCTAGGGCCAATAGCCTAGTAACTGCCTATGAACCTATGAACCTAATACCCAAAATATGTTCTCATCACATCTACCGCAAATAGTTATGCCAATATAATTATGGCCAATTGGGAAAAGTATGTGACAAAAGATAGATGGCAACAAGTAGTTTTCTATAAACGCTTTGTAGGTGACCTTTTCTGCTTTGGAAGGGGTCACTACAGGAATTATTAGCTTTCCATGATGAGTTGAATAATAGTACTTCTTTCTTAAAATTCATATTGAAATTCTCACATGATAGTATTGAATTTCTTGACATTAGGGTATATAGGGACCCAAGGGACCCAAGAGGGGAATGGTCCACGAAGGTGTACAGGAAAAGTTTCCACAGGAACACATTTGTAGATAGAAATAGCATGCATCCCCAACACATATTTAAGAATGTAGTGAAAGGACAGGCCTTAAGAATATCCAGATTGACAGCAGAGGAAGATACATTTCGGGAGGAAGTAAATTACGTTTGAATAAGGTTCAAAAATAGAGGTTATAAGGAAAATGATATAATACATACAGTTAATGAAATTCAGACATTGAGAAATACAACTGGGAAACCATACTTCTCACATAGAGATGAAACAGTATCAGAATTTAATAATTCTGCCTTGAATAATATGAAGGTATCTACTAGTTACACAAGTAATGTAAAAGTTATGCAAGATGTGGTAAGGAAATATTGGGCAGTACTGACACATGAAGCCCGAATTAGGGAAATTGTAAGGGATGAACCCAGCTTCCTATTCAAGAACAAGAAATCCCTGAAATGGCTACTTTTTTATGGACCCAAGAAGGATGGATTCATGGGGGAACCATGTAAAAATTGTAATCAATGTGGGTGGATAGATACAACTAATAAATTCAATCATCCTGACACAGGTAAGGAATATACATTTAAGGTTACAGCTAATTGCTGCACAAAAAATGCAGTATACTTAGCAGTTTGAGGCCTGTGCTCAGGAAACATTGAATTTAGATATAGGATAAGAGAACATCTTTTGGGTATTAGGAACAGCGATAAAACCAAAGCTTTAGCCAGACATACACTGGACAAGGGAGAAAATCATTCCTTTAAGTTCATGGTTATAGAAATGGTGAATGAGAATGAGAGAGGGGGGTCATTTAACTCGAGCTGCATTCCTTTTTTTGTGTGTGGAATACTATGTGTGTATCTGTCATCCTCCCAATGTATGTCCCCTACTGGTGCTAGTGGTTAGGATTGAGGCTCCTTACTTACTGGTCCAGTGGTGGGGCATCACAAGGCATGCATAAAATGTCTATAATGAATTTATAAAAATGTTTTGAAAAAATAACTTCCCAGACAAGAAATATCTGCAGCTTTTCTTGTAATTACGTCATGAAACAGACAGATAAAACACTCAAACACTCTTATTTGCCATCAGAATCTATATTTCAGGGTTTTGTTGCCAGTATTTCAAAACGTCTGTGTGCAATTGTGCATGCATGTGTGTGTGTGTGTGTGTGTGTGTGTGTGTGTGTGTGTGTGTGTGTGTGTGTGTGTGTGTGTGTGTGTGTGTGTGTGTGTTTGTCTTGGATGCGAATGTCTCAATCAATTATTTTACAGGTATTGAGTTATAACAATCAGTTTAATTTTATACAGAAAATGTGAAGTAGTTGTTTAAAAAAGCTCAAGCATGGCAAAAGTATACAGATGTATTTACTCTGAAAGCTACATTTAATGCAGCAAAATGATTGGGACTATAATGCTTAGAAAGGTAAGCAGTGCATTACATTTAGATAAAAATTATTGATATAGTTGCAGTTATATTTACAGTTATAGTCACTATGGGTGCCAGCATAAGTTCAGAGAAATGAACACGATTAGTTTAGAGTGACAGCTTATCTTCTACATAAAATGCAATTGCTTTTTATTGTATCCAAAGTAACACTGTGTGTGTCAGTTCTGCCTTTTGAAATCTAATTGAGGTGAGGTATACTGTTTTTTTTTTCTAAAGGGCAAAAAAACACTTCAATTATTTAATCTGTGTAATTATAGTATGTCTTGTTTACCATAATTCTAAGGCAGTTTTACAATGTAGAGATCTCTGTTTAAGTTATCTGCTTGCCTTTATGCCCATTTGTTAGTTTCAACCTCTAGCTGATTTTTTGATGTTCCAGTCAACAGATTTCAAGAGAACCCAGACAAAAAAGGCTTAGCAATAAGCCTGAAAGAAAGGAGGCAGGCTACCATAAAAGAAACACAGACAAGCTGATTAAATTACAGAGTTGATTTGAAATCCATGTCTGCAATCTGCTATGAAAGTAGAAAAGAGGAGTAATAGGACTTTATAACAGATGTTTTTATATACAGGCTATAAACATGTGAAGCTGTGATAATCATGTTTAGTCAGGTGAATTGATGCATGTTTAAATATGTGCATGTGTGCGTGTGTGTGTGTGTGTGTGTGTGTGTGTGTGTGTGTGTGTGTGTGTGTGTGTGTGTGTGTGTGTGTGTGTGTGTGTGTGTGTGTGTGTGTGTGTGTGTGTATATATATATATATATATATATATATATGTATATGAAGGGGTCCTGAAAACGCTGAATGCAATTTCATTGAACTAAAATGTTCGAAATCTGAAAAGAGCGAACCGACGGAACATCGATTTCTTTCCCAGGGAAAGAAATTGGTGTTCTGTGAAAAAAAAAATTGTAATACTTTAAACACTAACAGAAGTGGGGGGATTCATACCTCCACACCCCCAACATGGGGGACTGGGCCCTCCACACCTCCCCACTTAAATATACCAACTCCGAGACTGCTCCACTGTGGAGGAAATTGCAAACTCCGATGACGGCCCACCAATTTCTTTCCCTGGGAAAGAAATCAATGTTCCGTCAGTTCGCTCTTCTCACATTTCGAACATTTCATTTCAATGAAATTAAATTTGGCGTTTTCAACATTCGAAATGCTGATAGGAACCCATATGAAGATAGAAGAGAATACTGATGCTTAATTAGCTCTGTTCCGTCAAATAAATGATTTGTTTAGGGCAGAGGTCCCCAAGTCCCAGCCTGCGGGTCAATTGCATCCCTAGTCAGACCCACTGGTCACTTTCAGATCCAAAGCACATTGACAAATATTTGCCTTTGTGACTTGGATTACCAGTAGCAACTTGGTATTGGAGCTAGAAGCAGAGAATTCATGGAGCAGAACATGCAATGACAGAAGTGCAAAGAGTGTAACGACTGTTATTGGTCTGTTTTGAGCTCCAGGAAGTATCAGTATGAGATTGGAAACCAGATATTCCTCATACTACTGCTTGTTTTGGATAACAGGTGATTTTCACCCCTTTACATGATGTGAAAGTTGCTTTGTAAATGACATAGAGGAGTACAGGTGTGCATGTATGTGTGTGTGTGTGTGTGTGTGTGTGTGTGTGTGTGTGTGTGTGTGTGTGTGTGTGTGTGTGTGTGTGTGTGTGTGTGTCTGTGTGAAAATATGCCTCAGAGTTGTAGCTGCTCATTCCTGATGTAGCATCCCACCCCTTCAGCCTTTCAAATGAAGAGCAAAAAAGAGGACTTCTAATTACAGTATAGCAATTGCATACCTAGAGCAGACCCATGCCCCCTCAGCTCTTCAGAGAAGAGCAAAATCTAAAAAATAAAATGAAAGGACTTTGGCTTACAATGTAGCAAGCCATTTGGTATATTTGTACCAAATGGCTTTCTACTTCTATCGCTGATCCACACATCCCCAGCTCTTCAGCAAAAGCAAATAAAATATAAATGATGGTACAGTATATAATATTGAGGGAGTGCATTTCTGCACTTCTTAATCATACACCGTAACAATTTGCACCTAGGGCATCTGTCCTCTTTGTCCCACCCTTACTGATGCACCTGGTGTGTGTGTGTGTGTGTGTGTGTGTGTGTGTGTGTGTGTGTGTGTGTGTGTGTGTGTGTGTGTGTGTGTGTGTATGTGTTTAACATGTGAATAAATGAATGTGATTGCTGTATGTGTGTTAATGGAAATGTTATGTCTGCTGTATGTGCATGCATGTTTAAAAGTAACTAATGAAAGTAGCAGTGGGATTGAGTGCACAGCAAGATTTAGCTTTGAACACGCTCCTATTCATGCTTGTGTTGAAATACATTAGCAGACAACTTGGCAAGGACAGATCAACAAAGCTGCTGTATGCAGACAACGTAGCACTACAAATAAACTAAGCAAATTCAGCTACTCATATGTCTTGGTCTGTGTAGTGATCTAACCGTCTCATTTAAACTACACATCATCATCATCATCATCATCATCTCCTTCCCATTTTCTAGATGGGTTTGGGGTGTCATGTTAACTGCACCACCTCCTTTGATTCAATGGCACTCTCCTACCTTCTTTGACTGTCATGCCTGTCTGTTACAGGTCTTCTCTCATGCAATGTGTCCATCTGTTTATTGCATGTCCTCATTTCCTCTTGCTGCTTTCTTGTCTCTCCCAAGTCTTTTTCACAAAATCATCTTCTGCATTCTTGCACATGTGCTATAATTACTGTAATCTGCTCTCTTTGATTTTCTCTGTAATCGGAGCTACTTTGGCTTCTGCATTGATATCATTTCATCTTTCCCATAGCATGCATCTTACTATCCATTTCAACCACATCCTCATCACCTCTAGCTTCCTTGATTGCTCTGCCTTCACTGCCTAGGTTTCCATACCACACAGAAGTACTGATCACATCACTGTTTTGTACATCGTACATTCCAGCTTCTTTGGCATTCTTCTGACATATATACTACTCCTGACGCTCAAACGCAGTTAGCTGTAGTCCCTCTAATTTTATATCTGACCTCCTCATTCAGCTTTTGTCTTCTAATCAAGCACCCCTCCCAGATAAATGATGCAGTTAACCTGTGCCACTATTTTCACTTCTATCTCAATTTTTCAGGTTTTCTTATTTCTCCTATTTCCTGCCATGGTATCTGTCTTGTCTGTACTCTGTTTTGTCCCATGTATCTTCCATTTTGTATTCCATTCCCCTATTATTTGCTGAAGCCCCTATTCAGTGACTGCTTGTAATGTCACAACATCTGCATATAGCGGCTTTGTTGACCTGTCCCCTCAGCCTGTTTGTTAATGTAGTCCATCACTAGTACTAACAGCATTGGCCTCAGACATGAACCCCGACACATCCCTACTCCTACTGGGAGCCTGCCTGTGAGTCTGAACACTGTTTTTGCCATTGCAAGACTGCTTTCTTGAAATCTTGTCATATAGGATCTGAAGAAGTTTGATTATCTAATCAAATGAAAAGTGTTTCATGTTGACACATTTTTTTGGTTTGTTTTATTAAAAGTGTTATAGTGAGTAGTAAGCACATGGCTCTTTTTGGATTTGTTTACGTTTAGTTCATGGTTTTAGTTTATTTTGTGGAGTTATATGCTTTCTCCATGTCTAGAAATGTCCAGTAACAGAATCTTTCCTCATGTCTAGCCTCTTCTTCACTATCTGTATCACTGCAAACATTGGGTTGGTCATGCTGCATCCTTATTTGAATCTGAACTGTTCATCTGTCATCATACTTTCTACTACTCTTTAATTAATTTAGCAATCACCCTCTCCTGCACTTTTCTGCAACATGACAGGAGTTTGATGCCTCCATAGTACTCACAGTTTTGAATGTCCCCTCGTTCTTGTACATCACCACTAAAATGCTTATTCTCCAGTCATCTGTGATATGGCTGTCTCTGGATAATCAGTACCCTAGGAGCTACATTCCCCTATTGGTCCAATATCTTGATCATATCTGTCATGACCTCAACTGAGCCTGTTGCTTTCCAGACTCCATGTTCCTTAGTGCTGTTCTTATTTCTTCTAGAGTGGGCTTTTACTTCTCTTTCATCATACACTGTAGATGGAGCAGTATAGCCTCTGCAGGTTTTTCTTCATTCAGAAACTGTTAGACATACTCTTTCCATCTGCCTTTGATGTCCTGTGGACAGGTGAGCAGGTTGTTGCTTGCATCCCTTAGGAATAGTGATTGATGACTTTATCTTACTGTTTTTGCCATGCAACCTGATAAAGTTTCTTTGTACTAACTGCTGAGTCTCTTTCTAGTAACTGGTAGAATTTCTCTGATCACTTGTTCTTTGCAAACTGCACTCTTAGGCTCTTTGTTGGCCAAAAAGTATTCCTTCCTTTTTAGCCTGGTCCATCTTTTCTGTATCCCACGTTTTCCTACACACTCTCTCTTTCTTTTGATGACTACCTACTCTTCTGTATTCCATAGCTAGCTTTTCTTATGTACCTTATTTTTGTACCTGGTGTAGCTGCATATCTGTTCTATACTTTGCACATGCTGTTTTGAGGTGTTGCCATTTATTTGACTCCACCTATTAAGTCTATCACTTTTCTTGCACATTTTTCTCCCTCCCATCCTTTATGGTTACCAGCCTGGCACACTGGTACCTATCCATGCCAGGGATACCAGCCGTCCTTCCCTGACCCTCCCTGGGCTTAATTAAGTATCCTGGTACTAGTCATAGAACTAGGCATTCAAGGGGTTGGCACATCTGAGCATCTATCTGGAGGGATCTTTTTGCTTTATAACCTACCCGCTCCTCACTCCTTTGTGGTCTGTCAGTGGTATACCTTGTGGGATGGGTGTGCAATGGAGATATGTGGCATATCGCCCCTCCTCTGCAGCTGCTGAGCCATGTCTCCTCCTTATACCCCATTTTTAGGCATGCTTACCATGTGGCATTTCAAGTCTCCACCAGAAATCATCACTGTAAATGCCCATGGGACCACCCACCCCATGATGGCAATGCCCATCTCTCCCTGCCACTTCTGTCAGTCACCCCCAGTTGCTAATCCAAGCTGGGTTGCCTGAGTTATAGTCTGGACTTTATCCCTCTACACCACCATACCATCAGTGTCTGTCACTAATTTTGATGACATCCCTTTCTGTCTTCAGCAGACTGTCCCTCACCTTCATTCTCACACCATTTCTGATCTGAACTCCCCCTGAGGAGCAGACTTTGGATCCCAACCCAAGTGGCTTTGCCATACTGCCCTGCTAACTTGTATCCTGGATACAAAGGATGTTCAGTCTCCCCTTAACATCATGTCATCCATTTCCAAGCTAAGTCCTTTCAGTGAATCTAATTTCAGCATAACAATCCACTTTCACTCAACACAGCTAGCCCAGGTAACCTAGGCTCGCCCACTGGACACCAGCAAGCCTGTAGCTTATTGACATAGGAATGCTGGGCTTTATGATGTGTACATACTGGCAAGTAGAGGCAATCAGACCCCTTCTACCATTAGAATGAGTGCGTCTCTGCCTTAGATTGGAGTAGGCTGGAGCCCTCAACCCACTTATCAGCAGCAAATATGCATGCCCATTTTTGGCAACATTAGTCAAACATTAGAAAAGAGGTCAACTAAATAACATTAAGTGGACAGAGGTGGCCTGGTTCCATAGCACAGAGGAATTGAACCCATTTTGCTGCCCATGTGACTGGCATTCAGGGGAGGGGAGAGTCTGCATGCATTCAGAGGCATACAAGGACAGTGCAATCTCCCTGCTGGAGACCAGAGAGATTCCTGCTTATGCTCTGGGGAGGGATGGGGCTGCTTGGAGGATACACTATTTCTGAAAGTGGGGGACATCCTCGCCAATCAGTCCATTGCACATCCCTTTCCTGCATTTGCTGAGTGTACACATGGTTAAGGCAGAGGTGAACATGTTAAAAAAAAAAAAAACTTGAACACCCTAATGACAGCCATCTCAGTCAGCACTTGTCCAGTGAAGGGAACAAATGGGCTGATAGACCAAGAATAGTCTGATGGCTAACAGGCTACAGTGCAAACAGTGAGAAAAAAATAGACAATGCCTAACATGGTGACTGATAGCATTTTGCAAAAACTGTGATGGACTATGAAACAGGTACAAGTTAAGTTAGTGGCTAAGACAAAAAATAAGAATAGTTATTTATGAAGGAGAAAATACCCATCACCTAGATTGACTAATCAGACTAGTATTACAACTATAGGATAATTAAGTGATTCAAATGTTCATACATGGTGCACATTTGGTACAAGTATACCAACTTTAGCAAACATAATTATAGCTAGGGAGGTTGATATATCAGAGTAAAATAGAAACAAGATAATATTAGAGAAGAATAGAATAATTAGTTGTATAAAAGGCAAGGCCTGGAACTTCTTAAACAGCAGTCAGAAAGAGGACAGCCATGTAAGGTGCCCGAGCTACATTGCCTCAGCTCTGTCAGTCTAAATGAGCAATGCCCTGTTGAGCTGAGGCAAGGTAGCTGCCCTGTGAGTTTGTGGAGAAATAATTTTCCATGCTTATATTGATGATCTTATCCATCAAACAACAACCACAGCCCATGACCAAAGGTAAGGATGGTATCCAGACTAACTAATAAATAAAGCATTTTGTCTGAACACTTATCTTCCTCCTGAGCATCTCAGATAAGCTCAGTTTCCACATTGCTGCTGTTTTAAGCTAGTAAGCTTCATGATCCCGTGTTCCATTACTTTGTGAACAAGACACACAAGGTAGTGCTCTATAATTCGCATTAGTACAGTTTTTAAATTAATTTAGTGCTGTCTGGTTACCATGCTCACAAAGGGTCTTGTAAATACAGGACATAATGGTGAACATCACTAAGCATTTAGGCAGGAGGTCCTGGTTTTATAACAATACAGATGTTCATCTCAGAATCTTATTTACCGGAAAATCAGGACAATAGAAAGATGCAATATATACAGATCATAGCACTCAATCCTCCATGTATAAATTGAGGAACACTAGCCCTCATAATGTGGAGCAAATGGGCAGAATGTGGAACATACATTAACAGCATACTAACAACTTTAACTAGAAAGGTCATAGGATGGTTAACATATGCTGGTTTTACTTTTAAAAAAGATATTTTAATGAATTGATATGATTCGTTGCTATCTACCATGGATATCAGTTAAAAAAATTCCTAACACTGAATGTGTGACAGACCCTTTCAATGTGGAACTTTGAGGAACATTAACTTTTTAATCCAAAATGAGGTACAGTCCTTGTAATGAGGTACACTTGAGAGGTATGATACCAATTTTGGTAAAGTCTTCATCAAGATGGACCACAGCAAGCAGACAGATATTTTTTTTATTCGTTTACTGGGATAGTCCATCTGAACTAATAGTGTCAGCAGAGGACTATTTGGAGAAAAGCTTTAACAAAGTATTTATCAAACATTTGAAGAAATCAAAATCAGATTATGAGGGGGTGCTGAAAAGTTCTAAGCCTGACCAACTTTCTAAATTCTGAATGTTATTTTTCCTTTGTAGCTGAAAAGAGGGTTATTTCATCTTGTAAAGAGCCAGTTTTCAGAATCATAACACTGTTTTAACATAGAAGAAAGACAAAAAGAAAAGGGAAGAAAGAGAAAAAAAAACAGAAATGAAACATTCACAATGTATGTAAATAAAGTTCAAATAAAATACTAAGAATGTTTGGTCATACTTGGACATAACAGGCTAACAGGCATAACCCACCTACTCTTACTTTATTGAAGTATGGTGAAAGTATCAGATTGCTTACTAAGGTAGACGCTTCACTGAATTACAACAAATGGTAGTAACATGTAGATGAGCTAACAAGCTGTCATAAAGATGGCAAGATCCTATTAATAAGGAATAAAACATAGGTGCTAACATTTGAAGAGATAAAACATCTGTATCTGTATCTTTCATGTGTGCATACCATACCTAAAATCAGAGACTCCATAAAGCCTTGGATTTGATTTCTCACTGTAACATATCCTTAACTTTTCACACTGACAAAGCTTGTAAGGAAGATTATCATACCAGTGCACATTTCTAGAAACTTGATGCATGAAGGAATGTCTCAAAACTGATTCCCCTCTTTACGTCATTTGTTAGAAGCAAACTATTATATGGTGTTTCTGTATTGACTCCACCTAAAACAGTAGACAAAAGAAGAATGAAAGGTATGTCACATTCCAGTACACTTAGACATCTCAGTCTTTACTGCCTTAACATGTATAGGGCAACTTATTGCATCCCCACTCATCAAAAATACATTCAAAGCTGTAGAAACTGAACATTTTTTTCAGGGGGCATTCTTCCATGTAGGAAAGTTTGCTCCTACCTTTTCTTTCATAAATATAACAATGCCAGGTTTGTAAGTTCTTCCATTAGGAAAGGCAAACTTTGAATGTGTTATCTGTTTTGATGAGTAGAGATGCAGCAAGGTAGTCGTCTACAAATGAGTTAGATTTGACATGATTATAACCTATAAAGCCTTTCAGAGTAAAGCACTCAAATATTTGGGCTTGAGTCTACTTAAAAGAAATTATAAACAAATTAAACTAGGTTCAATTGGCAGGGGCAAATACTGGCTTGACAGAATCCTGTCATATCTGCAGAATGACTTGCCTCTTACCTTGACAGAAGTTGTGTCTTTAAAATCAATTTGACAAATTTTGATGAAGATAATTAATAACACATATAAACGAGTTAGGCGTAATGAAAGATTTTATTCTTTCTTAGAAATTACATTTATAAGGTGAAAAGTTGATTAAACTCCTTCACATAAGGCAGACCCCTCCCAAAAAGATAACATTGTATTCTTTTCCAGGAAAGTACTGTGGTTTTTAGAGTTGGAGGTGCAGATTTTATAGATGCCACATCACACTAAATGACTGCTCAAGAGCCTATCAGAGGTTACCTTCAGTTGCAGTCTAAATTAATTTGTCATATAAGAATACTACCAACTCTAGTTGCCCAAACCAAACATCCTCTCAGCGTCACATACATCTCGATAATACTGTCCTTGAAGATCTTGAACAGAAGTGATGAATCGGTAGCATCATGGCAGATGCCAACACCCACTTAGACAAAATATGACTTAAAAGCTATACCGAAGCACATCTCTCAGTGTATTCATACAAGGCCTGGATAACTTGTGCTTGCAGCCCCATTGCTCATGTCAAACAAGAACTCTAAAAAAATATTATGTAACATATATAGGCCTTTAACAAATCTAAAAATCAGCTATGGCTAGGTTACCAATCTCCCACGAATCCTTTAACAGCTGTACAAGACAGAAATGTTTGTTCTGTGTTCTACATTCTGGACAGAATCTGTGTTGTCTCTCCTGAATCTGTTGTTCGAGTGTAGGCCAGGACCCCTGCAACAAAATAATCCCTTGAAACATCTATACATAAGTTGCTTTATAGTTATGTACTATTGTATTTACTGTTTGATTTTTTTTGTTTTATTTTTTTCAATGTATCCGTTACAATTAATTTTTTTCCTAACTGGGATGAGACTGAAACTGGTCAGTTGTGACTAGTCCTCTACCCAAGTTAACAAGTTCAAATAAAATAAAAAGTAAAATATAACATAAAAGTAAATACACAGATAATGATTAAATTATTAAGGATTCTTATTAAACCTTTCTTGAATCAAATTCTCCCACTGAACTTTCATATGGAGAAAGTACAAAAGACTTGCAACGGGCACATCAGAGGTTGTTGATGTTTCTGACGACAGCTATACTTTTATAAAATTTGCGCTGAGTACTATGATTTTGTCCTAGTCTCATAGGTGAATGTCTTTGGTGAGAGAGCTATATAACATAGATTTCTTTCTGCTTTATGGTGATTATGCATGTACTACTAGAACTTGTTAACTTGGGCGGTGCAGTGGTGCAGCGGTTAACGTTGTCGCCTCACAGCAAGAGGTTCACCAGTTCGATTCTCAGCTGGGGTGCCTTCTGTGTGGAGTTTGCATGTTCTCCCTGTGTTCGCGTGGGTTTCCTCTGGGTACTCTGGTTTCCTCTCACATTCCAAAGACATGCATCTGGAGCATTTCTCCCCGGGCCTCCGCTGAAAACAGGCTCTGTGGAACCTAGTCGGACTTTCCCGGTCAACAAATGATAAATAAATAAATAAATACTAGCAGAGAAAAGGAAATTAAACTATGTGGTATCTTTGGTGCATTTTAATCTCTTAGCAACTGGACGGTGCATGCATGCATATGAACAGGTGCTCTGTAATTTCACCTAGCTTGATTTTTTTCCATCAATATGTATTTTTCAGCTTCAATTCTGCAGCTAAGAAGCTAGAACTTCATATGCCAGTACTGGGACATATTTCTGAAATTCATGAGCTTCACTTATTTAGATTGAAAAAAATTGTTCTAGCCTTTACAGTAAATGGGTAGAATGGAGAGACAAGAGTGTGGGAAAGAATAATTTATTATTTTGTAGTTTCTGATACAGAATAAATACCCCATTTCACTGTAAGAGTTCTGATACCTAATTTAAAGCATCCAGTAGTCAATCTCATAAAACCTTGTACAGCAAAATCCGTTTTTTAAACTCAATAATTTCTGATGCCTCATGGAGAGCAGTATATTCAGTTCAGTTATTTAGAACTTTTAGAAATAACGGTTGCTGCCAAAAATTCTTCAATTTACCTTAATGGTGCCAGCTGCTAAGAGGGCTTGGGACAAGAGGCAGTCAGCATGACATTTTAAGTATATCTGTGAGTTATCTTATTATAGATAAGCAGCTGAGAGGCTGTCCTCTAGCACTAAAGTGACTTTCTCGCATCTCAGACTGTATTTATCTTACAAATGCCCTCTGTCAGTATGCCTGAGTGTTCCCAGCAAGCAGCAATTTCTCACTGAAAGCACACTATAAAAACATAGAACAGTCTTCTGCAAATCTTAACAAATACCTCTTACCGTTTTACTAACAATCAAGAAAAAATGTGTTGAGTTTGGCATTTATTCCCAAGATAACAAAATCAGGTAAGACTCATTCAAGTATGCATGTGTCTGTGTGTGGTTGTGTGTGGGTGTGTGGTGTGTGTGTGTGTGTGTATGTGTGTGTGTGTGTGTGTGTGTGTGTGTGTGTGTGTGTGTGTGTGTGTGTGTGTGTGTGTGTGTGTGTGTGTGTTATCCGTGCATGTGTGTGCATAGCTATGTCTGTCTGTGTCTTCCTGTGTTTCAGTGTGTGTGTGTGTGTGTTTGAACATTATAATCCTTTTTGAAGTGGTAAGACATATTTGTCTGTATTCACACTGTCCTAGCTTTAAGACAAAGGGATGTGAGCCATATGGTAATGCCATTATGATGGCACTCATCTATAAGCATGCACGTTATGAGATCATCTGTTTTAGGATCTCTGCTGATGTGTGTCATCTGTGGGATATATGCCCTTCATATTTGTTCATGGAGGTACTACTGTATGAGATACTGACTTATAAGTCTCCAGCTTTCTTCTGGTGAATAATAATTCCGTCACCTTTCTTACACCACACTAAGTGGCAATGTTTCACAGAAATATATATTACTTCTGTGCACTGTGCCTGTCATTGATTTTGTTGCCAAACATACATTTTCAGAATGCTTACAGCAAAGGTATCAACATTCAGGTTTCTAGCATATATCACTGGCATATTCTACATTCCCAGAAAAAGTGAAACAATAGTCTGTGTTGGGGAGGTGCTCCCATATTCACTATGCATTGAGTTGTGTGCCATGTAATCCCCATTTCCTCATGTATTAAACTGTGAGATCACTGCAAGCTGGGAAAGTGACATCTCCTTATTTTAGCAACCAAGAACAGTAAATTAAATATACCATGTCTGACCAAAAGCAATAATTTCATGACTTAAATAGTTTATATTTACTTAGTGCTGCATTGACAGCTGAACTTTCAGCCAAAGTGCTGTAATGGAGATACAGTAGGGTGTCGATTAACTGAACATCGGTTATCCGAAATGTCAATTACCTGAACGCACCCTTCCAAAGTTTTCGATTAGAAAAAATCATAAAGTCTGAATATGTAAACGTTATATGTATTCACTTGTGTGTGTTTTTTTAACTTGTAGCCCGCTCGTGTTTTAAAAATATTCTTTATTATTCACTGGATGGTTGAAAAGTATATTCCCTGTATGCAGAAAAAACAAGATTTTAGAAGATTTTATCCAGTTCGATTATATGTTTGACTGATTATCCGAACTAGCCTAGGTCCTAATTAGTTTGGTTAAGTGACTCTCTCCTGTACACAACTTCCACACTTCTCTTTCTTCCATATGAGCCATTACAAATCCTGGGCTTTCAAAGGAGGTCCCAGTAACATAGTATACAGTGTGAGGCATGGGATACTACTGGAATCATATGCACTTTATTCTAATTAAGATAGCATAATCTGGGCAGCCAAGAAGATTATTTAAATAGCTACAGGACTTTGGTTTCTGCTTAGGACTAGACGTTTACTTATATCTTTTAATTCTGCCTGTCCTGTTCAGGATATAACCAATAAAGCAAAATATTTTTTATTATAAAGGGAAGGTAATGTATGCATTGTTTATAATAGCTCTTTTATTTTCAACAAAAGTAACTAGCCCCTGAATCAGCACATGTTCATTGTAAAATAATTTAAACACATTTTATTTTATTTTATGAAAAATAGTTTACAAAACAAAGGCAATTCAGAGTGCATGGTACATTTGCTTGCTGCAGCCCTACAGACTACTGTCCTGCTGTTGTGTTTTCTACTATAAAGTCAGGAATACAAGAGAAATGACAATGAGAACTATAATTTCTGCTCACAGAGTCCAAATAGCATTTCAAAGACTGAAAGCAGTATTAACCAAGTGTTACCCTAGCACTATAGTTCACTGGTCTATACCTATTTTTATTATGAAAAATCTCAAGTTTAAGCCTGAATTTAAGAGAAAGGAAAGGAAAGAGCCCAAGTTAGAAGGTGCAAAACAATAGGAAAATGCAGTGAAAGAAACAATAGAGGATAGATTCAAATATCATCTAAAAAAATTATTTCATGATGTCACTGAAGAGATGCATGGTAAAGCCAAAAATGAATTACTTTTTTTTCAGTTGAGGAGAGTGCTTTTGTAGAAGGAAAAACAAGTGCAGTTTGTCTAACGAATGCATCTAAAAGTATACTACCTCCAGCATATGATTTTAGAGATGGACACTATGACAGAAACATTCAAATACAGAGTAGGCTATGGAAATGCAATGTTTTATAAAGAAATGAGATCTGTAATTTAGTGAAACTGAGATGCTTAACAACATAGTAATGAGTTAAATAAGTTAATATGTTAAATTCTTTTTTCACAGAAAATAAAAAAATTACTTGTGGAATATGCCATGTTAATGTGATTGTCTAAAACTGTTAAGATTGTGCTTGGGCAGTATGATGTCCCTATGTTAGGCCAGTAAGCAAGGAGCCTAAATCCTCACCTGACACTGGAGAGGGATGTTCACTTGGAATACAAATGGATACACTCAGTATTACCAGACACACACCTCTCTGCATCAAGCACAACTTACCTTAAGAGCACACAGGGGACACAGTCAGCCCAGGGTCTGGATTTCTCTATGGCTCCCTCCAGGTCCTCAATAAGACTCCCCAGTGGTACAGGTGTATGGTTAGGTCCTCAGCCAAGTGTCCAAACCAAGTCCTCCAGCATCCTCTCTGTGAAATCAGTGTTTCGTGTCCCTGCCCCAAGTAGCTGACACACACACTCTTCGAGATTTAATTTTCACACACACACACACACACTTGGGAAAGTCTAGCACAAATTACCTGCTCTATCAACTTTGCCCGGACTATAAAGTAGGTTTTAATCTTAGGCTGTTAAAAGTGTATCCCATTATACTGAGTGAAGTTAATATTAATACAAATGGTAATGTTGACCAAACAACATGGCTTTCAGAAGTGGCGAGAGTTATCACCAAATAAATATATGCAAATACTCTCAAATCTTAAATATTTTTACTAAAAGGACCAGCCACAATGAGAAGTTTAAATATATTTAATAATAAATAATAAAAGAACATGAAAATACTAAATATCTATTTACAGCAAACAACAGAATTTCAGTTACAGGAAATATTAAAATAACACAAATAAATAGTTTCGCAGTTACAGAAAAACAGTACTTCGAATCTCACTACATTATCCTGACTAATCTAAAGACAGTTATTGTTCCTAATTACTGAACAGAGCAAGGGAGAATAATGTGGGTGAATGGTCCTTATTATCAGATCCAAGACAGAACGCGGAATGCTGAGAGAAATCTCCTACTAATATCTAAATATTATTTCTGGCTTACAGAATGACATCACACACATCTGCTCATCTGATTCTGTTTCTAGCACTATCTCCCATCACTAAATGTTGACAGGATTTTAGCACTTATGTGTTACCATACACACAGAATGAGCATTGCTCAGATGTGGTGCAGTTGCTAGAAGTCATAAAACCATAAAACCATTCCACTCTTCCTACAGGAGCTACAACTTATTCTCTAGCACAGGCATTGCATCTCTGGCTCCATTCAAAACTGCGGGATAACATCTTTATGGCTTAGTCCAGAAAGTAATTTAATTTCAGATATATTTTAAAGTTTGAGATTAACCTCCCCCGGGATTCAGCAAGCTCTGCACGGAGTGCAGGAATAGTGTAAAAGCTGCTGCAGGCAATATGGTTAATGAGCAATGCAGGAACGAGCTCCCAGGACATGCACGAGCGCTCCGACACTATTCCTGCATGGACACCACTGCTAATATGCTAATTACCCCATTTGCCTGTGAAAACCATGCAAATGAGGTGAATTAGTGATCCAGGAAGCAGGCAGGCATCTGTGCAGGAATAGTGTAACCTGCAGAAATGTATTCGGTTACTTACCAAATTCATTTCTGCAAATTACAAAATGGAGGCATGACAGCTCCAAAGAAAGCATGTATTCACTGTAGTAGGCATGCCAATGGCCAAATATATGGCCATTGGCATGGGAAATAGTTGCAAAATTATAAAAAATAACTTTTATTTTATTTTGGCCGATTTCAGCCGTTTAAGCATAGGGCAGTGGTGCACAAACATGCTCAGCCAGAAAATATGAAAAAAGTTGGAAATAAGGTTTTAAACCCTAATCAGCATTTTGTCATGATATTCAATGGTATGCATTAGACAACAATACCAGGGAATAGTGGTTGCTAGGGGGGAAGGCTCAGTGTGAGTGTGGTAACTAGGAATTAGCATTCTGTCTTATGCAAAATGAGGGGATTGATACTGAATCACAGAATTCATCTCAGTGTTATCTTGCACCCAACCATGTAGGTGCAGCAATAGCATGGTATAAGAGATAAATGACCTCATAAGGGAGAGTGTCATGCATGGTGTAAGCTTATTGGAGCTCTGTGGCCCGTGTTTGCCCTTAGCTATGCAGAGCTAAGGAAGGGTGTGTGTCTGAGGCTGCCTAGCAGTATTTACATTGCCTAAGTGTGTGTGCGCACTGCTCACTGGGTTTTAAACAAAAAAAAATTAGGAAATAGCAGCACTGTTCACATCTGAGCACTGGGTATGTGCGGTATGCCTCGGGGCTTTAACAGGAAGGCAATGGGAAGGGAAAACAGCAGTAGGAAGGCAATCAAGGAGAACCAGCATAGCTGGCAGGTGAAATGTATCAGAATCAGCCAATTACACCAGGCAGCAGCCCAGCCCAGTACACTACTATAAACTATGCAAACACCTTTCACTCTGGTTTTTCCCACAAACTCTACACCCCCAGTGTACACAGACGGGGACATTTTACCTGACAAAACCAACAAAATGTTAGGGGCTGCTGTTGCTCTCATACATCAATATGTGGAAGAGACTGAAAGTTGTGAGGATGTGAATGCTGACGACCAACCCATGTTCAGACAACTGAAGTGCAAACCACTACACATCTCAGCAATATCCATGTCAGTAGTCGTCCATACTCACTGTCCAGATGTCAATATCTGTCACTGTCTGAAAGATGGACATGCCATGAATGTGGGCCCAGACATACACGCAGTACACTGGTGGAAGTACCCTAGACAGAGTACATAAAATGTAACTGTCAAGTGCACACACCTTTGGAATTGTACATACAGGTTAGCAGCATATTAGTTGCCTGTGTAGTATGGAATATTGATGTAGTCTGGCCAATCAGTGGCAGACCACAAAAGGCAGAGTTATGAAGTAATGAGAGATGGCCTATGTTCTCGCACAAGGCAGCATAAGGGGAATGTCCTAGGTATATCTGTGAGTCAGCTGCAAGAAGCTTCCATATCACACATGCATTCAGCTCACCCCACCATCAGCTACAAGTTTATCACAGATCATATCCCTGCTGTTGGGAATGAGTACAGTATGACCGCCACTTCTGTATGGGAATAGAATGCAGCATGCTGAAGAGGTGTCCTATGCAGGTATGTCCCTAGCTGTAAGCAGCACCCTGCCAGCATCCAGACCAATGGATTAATATGGACATGAACTACTGCCATTAACACCTCGCACGCTTACCCTGTCACCCCAGGGGAATCCAGTGGCTCGCAGCCTGGGAATTTAGGAGTGACAGAATGCACTGGCCTGCTACAGATGGCCTGCATCACTACCAAATGCCCTATAGTTCTCTGTCAAAGGCCTGTGCCTCACCCATACTGCCAATGTATGTTATCTCATGGGGTCCCAACTAACAACATAACACAGTCAATGGAACACAAATGCAAGGCCATGTTGACAAATCCCAGTAGCACGCCCATGTCCTACTGCATGAACTGTGGACCAACCCCTAAATACTGCTGGGATGAAGCGACAACTGTAGGGATACTTCTCAGATATCGCTCGCATAATGTTAGGAAGAGGTTAGAATAACAGAATGGGGGAGTGTAGAAGCATGGACGTCATGGAGTGTGTGAAGTCTGAAACTCTGATGTGTGCCCACACTAGTCCTGCCTGCAAACCCAGTAATAGGTGACTACAAACCTGCTTGTAAATCACAATGTGAAGGGGAACTGACCAGATATATGACCCCTGCCTCTGGGAAACCTGGGTGAATCTGTACAGCTGAGAGGTATGGCCACAAAATTATATGGTCATTCTGTTATATGTACAAGCAGGGGATCCTCAGCCCCCACAGTACCAAGTTGCTGGACCATTTACACAGACCCATCAGTAAGTGTCTGTAGCTACCCCTCCAGAATGGCATGCGTGTACAAGAAAATGTAGGCTGCAGACCACAATACTGGACACAGCTTCATTCATCTTGTATTTCCCAGGAAATAACTGTGAGCAAATAAGTATATCTGTCAGTAGTTGATAACATAATACATCACAGGGTATAACAGTGCATATGTCTGAATATCTCTGCTAACACCAACCATGTAACACAAGCAGCACAGACACAATAGTTACAGTATCCCACTATCTGTCGCTCATTGTGACTCCATATTGTCAACCTATCTACAGATATCCTTCAGGAACAGGTTGCTAGCTGTTGGTGTAGAACACCAAATCCTGGACTGGAGTACACCCTACCCAGAATGGATTCACACACTCAATACAGAAGATCATACTGGGCATGCTCCTACACTTAGAGAAATGAAGCCCATGTCTGACAACACAGTGGACTATACATATCTGTCAGTCGCAGATGTCTGTGAACGGATTCACTTTAGAAGCTCGAATTTCCAAAATCTCGAACCTCATATGGTTGAGACCAAAAGATCAAGTTTTGGAAACTCGAACTTTAAAATGAAATGCAAAAAAAAAAAAAAGTCAAACATTGCTTTTGCAGGGGGGCTTCACCCCCTGCACCCCCCATGTGGGGGGCTGTGCCCCCCACACACCCCTACTTAAATATACCAACTCCGAGATCGCGCTACAGTGGAGAAAAGGGAAATCTCCCATATTGCGCTGTATACAGAAGCGCAAAACGGGAGATTTCCCACTTCCTGTCAACACCACAAAAAGATAACAACATTACGTACACACAGTGCATACAAGAAGCCTTGCCTCTGTGTGCACGTAATGTTTTAAGGTACGTAAAGTGTTATTTTTTAAAACTTTACATATTCGATATACTGAAATGTCGATCATATGGTCTTGACCATATGACATTCGAGATTTCAGTAATTCGATTATGTAAAGTGCTTCCCTGTGCACACACACCACATTGTACACCATTCTTGGTTTGCACACACATTGGATAGAAATACTCACACATGTCCAAGGCCAACAGACTATAATATGTTAAACATACACATGCAGAGATGTGGGAACAGAGAGACAGACAGTGACAGATTTCCATCATGAGACCTGTCCCACCCACCACACATCCAATTGGCCAATATCAAATGATGTGCTGATGTCAATCACTGTAGACATTGCTTTTGGTAGCCCTCAGCCCTATAGTGTCTGTGGTGCTTGTGATAACTGTGTAACACAATAGCACAAATCAATATACATCTAGTATTTGTATACCCAGTCCTGTCAAATGTAAAATTGTGTGTGACTGAATGTGTGTGTGTGTGTGTGTGTGTGTGTGTGTGTGTGTGTGTGTGTGTGTGTGTGTGTGTGTGTGTGTGTGTGTGTGTGTGTGTGTGTGTGTGTGTGTGTGTGTGCTTGTGATAACTGTGTAACACGATAGCACAAATCAGTATTCATCTAGTATTTGTATACCCAGTCCTGTCAAATATAAAACTGTGTGTGACTGAATGTGTGTGTGTGTGTGTGTGTGTGTTTCCAGGGGAATGGTTTATGGCCCATTCACACACACTGCACTTCCCATTGCCCATGTTAGCACTCCTGCTGATGTCAATCATCCTGAAATAACCCTCTGGCCAAATCTCAGCTCTATAAGCTGCATGGCGCTTATGATATGTGTGTAATACTGTAGTGTAGAAAAATAGTTAGGTAGTAGTTCTAATCTTGAGCATGGCGACTGTAAAAGTGTGCATGTGTGTGTGTGAAGATGAATGATTTTGAGGCCATTCACAGTCACTACACCTCCCACTGCAGTACTTTAGCAAGCCTGCTGATATCAGTCACCTTGAAATAACCCTTTGGAGAAGTACCAGCCCCATAAGCTCCATGGCACTTGCGATAGCTGCATAATACTATAGTGTAGCATACTAGTTAGGTAGGATTTCTAATCCCAGACATGGCAAGTGTGTGTGTGTGTGTGTGTGTGTGTGTGTGTGTGTGTGTGTGTGTGTGTGTGTGTGTGTGTGTGTGTGTGTGGAGATGAATGATTTTGAGGCCATTCACAGTCACTACACCTCCAATTGCCCTACTTTAGCAAGCCAGCTGATGTTAGTCACCTTGAAATAACCCTTTGGACAAATGCCAACCCCAAAACCTTTGTGGCGCTTGTGATAACTGCATAATGCTATAGTATAGCATACTAGTCAGGTATGAGTTCTAATCCCTGAGATGGCAACTGTAAAACTGTGTGTGTTTGTGTGAGAGAGTGTGTGTCTTTGATGATACCTGATTTTATGGACATTCACACTTACTACTCTCCCCTACCCCTCCTTTAGCACAGCTGCTGATGTTATTCACCTTCAAAGATACCTGTGGAGAGCTCTCCAATGTGTAAGCTCCATGGCACATACCATAAATGCAGAACAATGTAGTAGCAGTAACTACATAAGTATGAGTTTGAGTCTCATCTGTGGTAAGTGTATGTATGTATGTCTGTACCTCAAAGATTTTGGCCCCATTTACACCCAGTACACATCTCAGAGCCTGACTTTAGCAGTCCTGCAGATATCACCCAGCTTAGAAGTACCTGTTGCCAACCATAAGTCATGTCAGGTCAGTGATGCATGTGGTAAATGTGTAAAATAATAGTCAGTAAAGATTGTTAGATAGAGGTTTGAACCTCACCCCTGGCAAATATAAATGTGTGTGTAGAGTAAAATTATTTTTGGGATCTCTCACCCACTACATCACCCAATGCCAGTATTTACAAGGGCTGGTGATGTTCCTCACCTTAGAAGTACCTTGGGACAACATCCCTCCTATAAGCTCCATGGCACATGCAATAACTGCTGTACACTTTAGTAGCAATACATAGCTAGGTAGGGGTTTGAATCTCAGTACTTCCAAGTGTGTGTATCTGTCATCAGCATCCTCTGTAGAGATTGCTGTGATTGTTTAATAACAGGATCCATTGTGTGGTAGGTTTTGCTAAATTATTATGCTGAGGACCTAGTATATGTCACAATGTCCAGCTTACAATGACAACAGATATCAAACACTAGAGAGTTTGGTGTAGACAGTCCATAGCCCTACATGTGACATTATGGATTGGTGAACAATATAGGCAATCCTTCTATTACTCAGAGAACACTTTCCACCCACGTCTCATACTCAAACACACTTGGCTAGACAACAACCACTATACTGGTAGTTCCCTGCATACTACCTCACAGATTCTAACCACTGTGTGATTGCAGTGGACTACATGCCTGTTGACCACAACAATGCCACTGGCATCAAAAGGTACCTTGATGTGTTCCAACTCCTGCTGTGTGTTATCCAGGAAGTAAAAGGACATGGCACCCTGTTCCATCCCTGCAGTAGGCAAATAAATACTTACAGTGGCCCTTTTGCTATGTTTCCCACTGGACGCCTGCAACAACTGTAGAGTCTGCAAACATAACCCACAAAGGGAATACCATGCCTTATACACATGCCCTGTATGGACAGACACCACTAAATCCACTGAATACCTGTATCATGCTGTCAATGTAGGTGCAAGCACAACCTCAGTTGCATAGCTAGGTCTCACCAAATGAGGTCAGGAATGCTGCATCAGAAGATAACAGTCTGTCTACACACAATGCCCCAGAGACCTCAAGTACACTTCCACATGTCAAAGAACATGTGCGAGGGACATCTGCACAACCCAGACACTGTCCATGTTATGGAATATAGATCACATACATGGGAAGCAGTGCACATCACTGGCCACACACAATAGTAACCCAGATGCATGGATGGTGAATACAATACCCACCCCTGGGGCAGGGACTACACCCCTGAGCCACACGGGAGACTATTGTCATGTGGACTGATGCCAAGGTATTCCCTTTGCCTAGCCTTGTGCAGCCTTCAGGCCCATTCACCTACTACACATCTGTGAAGCAATGAACCTATGCATCTCAGTACTGGCAAGTGTGTGTGTGTGTGTGTGTGTGTGCGTGTGTGTGTGTGTGTGTGTGTGTGTGTGTGTGTGTGTGTGTGTGTGTGTGTGTGTGTGTGTATGGGTGTGTATGTTTGTGGAGATGAATAATTTTGAAGCCATTCACACTCAATGCAGCTCCCATTGCCCTACTTTAGCATGCCTGCTGATGTGTAAAAATGTGTAGAAACAGGCAACCTGATGTCCAGATAGTCAATACTAACCACAGGAAACAAAGTCCAAGTTTCTTCTTTAACGTAAAAGTATTTTATTTTTCAAAAAGACAACGTTTTCGCCGTGACCCCTGTCACAGCTTCCTCAGAAGAAGACAAGTAAAACAGCTAAACTGGTCTGTTCAAATACTCAGTTAACAGGAAGTGACAAATAATTGCACTTCCTGCACTAATTTGACTCAATAAAATAATGAATAAAATCATGAATAATCATAAAACTCCATTAAATTATCTATAAATATTGTATGATAAAAACAACATAAAAATATTCTTACTAGTGCATTTACATTAACATTGTAAAAAATTATGCATTAAACCCACAAAATAATGTGCATATAGGCATTACCTAAAGTAGCTCCTTAGTTTAAGAACACATGAAATGTTACAGTTCTCATTGAGGCCATCTAGCCTAAATGCATCTAAATTCAACTGCCATAAAAGTTCGACACACTCAAGAACTATCTGAAAGGGCCTCCCTATCGGTTAAAGGTACTTGATCAATACCCATAAAACAAAAAGAGTGGTCAGGGTTACTGCTAACATGTTTTGCTAAGGCATTCTCTAAAAGAGGTTTTTTTATAGCATAAAGGTGCTGGTATATTCTCTCTTTTAGTTTACGATTGGTTTTTCCTATGTAAAAGGAAGGGCAGGAATTACACAAAGCAATGTACACCACTGACTTTGAATCACAAGTAATCCTCTGCTTAATGTTGTATTTTTTATTCCTAACTATAAAGGAATTTCCAGTTCTCATCACTTTACACAGTGATGATGCTGATGTCATTCACCTTGAAATAACTCTTTGGCCATGTTTCAGCCCTATAAGCTCTATGGTGCTTGTAATAACTGCATAACACTGAAGTATAGCACACTAGTTAGGTAGGAGTTCTAATCCTGATCCTGCCAACTGTGATAATGGGTGTGTTTCTCTGAGAGAGAGTATGCGCGTGTGTGTGTGTGTGTGTGTGTGTGTGTGTGTGTGTGTGTGTGTGTGTGTGTGTGTGTGTCTTCATTGACACCTGATTTTGTTGACATTCACACTTACTACACTTCCCTTACCCCTCCTTTAGCACTGTTGCTGATATCACTCACCTTCAAAGATACATTTGAACAGCTTTCCAACATTTAAGTTCTGTGGCACGTGCAATAACTGTGTAACACTGTAATAGCAATATATAATCAGACAGGGATTTGAAACTCAGTACCGGTAAGACTGTGCGTCATCAGTATCCTGTTGGGATGATTGTGTAATGACAGGATCCATTGCAGTGTGGGTTTTGCTACATCATTATATTGAGGGCCTATATGTCCCAGTTTGCTACATTATTATATTGAGGACCTATATGTCCCAATTTGCTACATTATATTGAGGACCTATATCCTCCAATGTCCACATTACAAGGCCAACAGTTTCCAAACACTGTAGAGGTTGTAGACAATCCACAGTCATAAATGTCTACTGTCATGTGCAATTACTATGTGACAGTATGGATTAGTAAACAAAATAGGAAACCATTATAATGCCCAGAGACCACTCTCCACCCACGGATCATACACAAACACACTTGGCTCTTACTCTCTTACTCCATTCCTTCTTACTTTGTCTCTGTCTCTCTCTCTCTCCCTCTCTGGTGGATGTGGAAAAGTACATTTGTTTTGCATAGGCAGCAGCTTGAGTTTTGTAAGTAATGCTCAAGATCAGCTGATGGCCCGTGCATGAATTGCAGTCTCCACTTGCTAATTGCATGTGGAACAGCTGTGGTAATATTCCTATAGCCAATTGCATGAAAGCACACTCCTATAACTAAGCACTTCATATGGGTGTTGGCCCTTTTCCTTCACTGTGAGCAGGACTTCATGTGGGTGTCTGACAAATAGCATCACAGAGGATAGTTGGAAATGCCTCTTACAACATACACCATGGAGATAGGCCAACAAACAGGAGGGGGATGTTCCAGACATGGGGACAGAATGTAAGTATTGCTGTTCTACATTTGAAGTAATGTTGGTTTAACAGGGTTTGTGTGGATATGGCTGTTCTACATGATTTAAAGTCTGGCATGACAGTGTTACATGGTTGAGGAAACTCTCACCTGTAGGGCTATCTGCAGACTGGCCAGAATTTGGAGTCTTAGATGTGGTGTGTTACTCATACATTTCCTATCTTTAGAAATGCAGCAGCACACTCTGATGATTGTAGTCAGTACATGGTGACATCCATGTGAGTTACTGACTTCATATCCCTCAGAAGAGATATATCACTACAAAGCATAGCCATACTTCTTGGCAATATAATATGACTAAAAATGAATGGCTTGCTCTTAGCAATCTTGCAGGTAGAAGTGATTTAATTATTAAGCCTTTGGATAAAGGCAACAAAATAGTGGTGCTTCATTACACACAATATTATAATATGTGTATGCAACATTTAAATGATAATTTGACTTATGAAACCTGTGAGATTGCTACATATTTGAATGCTATACAAGATGTTTCTGTATTGATTGAAAAGGGAGTACATCTGGGTTATTTTTCTAAAAAGGACTTAGATACAAAATTTAATTTTGATAATTGCAACTCAGCTACTTTTTATTGTCTCCCTAAGCTGCACAAAGATATTTTTAACCACCCCAGGGCGCCCCATTGTTTTTGCTGTAAATTACTTTCTGCATAATATAGGAATTTTTATTACCTTATGTTGAAAGACTTGATTCCTATATTAAAGATTAATTTGATTTTATTGACAAAATTTCAGATGTATATTGGACTCAGAATATGTTTTGGATTACTATGGATGTAAGTAGTTTATATACTAATATTAGACATGTTGATGGAATACAAGCCTTGCAATATTTTTTAGATGAAAGTCCGAGTTCTCATTACATTATTGATTTAACTTCTTTTTGTTTGCTTCATAATTATTTTAGTTTTGATGAAGTTACTTATCATCAATTAAGAGGTACAGCCATGGGGGGCACCATTTGCCCCCATGTATGCGAATCTCTTTATGGCTAGGTTTGAATTGGATTATATATATAGAAATGTATTTGTACAACAACATGTTTTATTTTATTTCAAATACATTGATGATTTGATTTTTATTTGTGATGGGGGATTAAATGAGGTACCAAGATTTTTTTTCAGAATTAAATGATAATGTTTAAAATATTAAATTTGATGGTTTACAATGTGGTACAGAGGTTAATTTCTTGGACATTCATCTATCTGGATTGAAGAATGGCTCTATTGCAACTACAGTCCATCAAAAATTTGAGGATGGCAACCAGTACTTATTTGGTACTAGTTGCCATCCGACTCATACTATACAATCTTTACCTTATGGAGAGATGATTAGATTGTCTAGGCTCTGTAATAATAAACTGGACTTACAAAAACAAATCAGTCAAACACTATTTATATTTTTACAGAGAGGATATAGTGAGAATTTAATTCATGGGTCTATTGATAAACTAATACAGTATAATTTGAATAAACATGACACTAATAGTAGAAAAAAGTTACTAGTGTTAGTAATATTAATTCTTTGGTTGAAAAAGATAAAATGTTTTTTGTGACTACTTACAACATTTTAAGTCCTAGGATCTAGGAACTAATAAAGCATTATTGGAAATTCTTACATAGAGCTGAACTGTTACATAGAATTGTGTCTGATTTACCCTGTGTGGCTTACAAGAGAGGACAGAATTTGGGGGACAAATTAGTTAAAGCTTATTATATTGCACCAGTAGCTAGTCCCTCCACCTCACTAGTATCTCTGGGTACTATACCATGTAACAATGGAATATATGTTCCCTTATTAAATTTAGTTTTCCTAGGATTAATGGAAAAACATTTAGACCACATAATTCTTTCACATGTGATACAGTGGGTGTAATTTATTGCCTGAGGTGTCTCTGCAACCTTTGCTATATTGGGGAAACTAAAAGGAAGTTCAGAATTAGGTTGCAGGAACATATTAGATATATTAAGAAGGGGAGACTAGAAAGTCCTATAGCATCTCATTTTGGGGAAAAACATAATAGTGATGCTAACTTATTACAAGTTATTATTTTGGAAGAAGTGTTTATCAGGAAAGGGGATGAAAGATTAATTAAAAATATTTTATTGTATAAGGAAACTGTATTTATATTGAAATTTGACACACTGACACCAAGAGGCTTGAACAGTGAAGTTAATTGGAGAAGTTTGCTTTAAAATTTTAAAATGCATGTTTAATTGATTGATTATTTAATTAAATGATTGCTGGTGATGTATAAATAGGGGAATGTGTTTTTTGGTAAATTTGTACTCTTTGAAGGCTGTAATGGCCAAGGCGCTAAGACAAGACAAGCAATAAATTTTATTGTGGAACTGAAGCCATTGTCATTTTTGAAATATTTTGCTGGTTTTGCTGTCCTGCTGTTGATTGTGATATATCACAACAAACCCTGTTACACCAGAAATGTTCTGTTTATCACAGCAATATGTCAATATTGGCCCCGTGTTTGTGCCTCTGTCCCCCAATTCTGTCACCCTTTGTCTATATGTCATGCAGTAAGAGGTGCATATGTACAGTATATCACTATTTACTGACATCATACCTGATAACAAGTCAGTGAGATATCAGACTGCTAGACATGTTATGTATAGTAGAGCCTTATATTTGAGGACAAAACCTGGACATTCTGCTGTAGTCTGTACAGTAGTGAGGTCTGTGTACTTATGGTGATTGTTGACAGAGGGTTACTATTGTGTAGCAATGTATTGTGAATATGTTACTTGGCCTGTGTACAGACTGTGATAGATGTCACTGTTCTTGGTCCTGTTCTATCTGACATTGCAAACTGCTCCAGTTTCTGGTACCCCGTCAGCGTATATGTTTGTAGGGCCAGACTGAGACATGTCCTATACCACAATCAGGCATCAGACTACACTGTGTATTGGGCCAGTATATGTAGAGTTAATGTGTGAGTGACAAATATTAGGATGGTTTTGGTCACACAGTCCATATACTGTACTGATAATTAGGCTTACCATAATGTGACTGTGTTGAGATAGGTTGTGGGTATGCACTTTCACACTGGTGTCTGTTACTCCATGCTGTTACATGCCTGTAGTACCTGCTAGATTTGCAAGTACATGTGTATTCCCCAATAAGAAACTTGGGTCAGTGTTGTGGCAGTCTGCCTGTAATTTACACAGTGCTTTGTGACATGCCTAGCAGCTCAGTGTATTTACCTAGTGTGATGTTATGTTCAGATATTTGTCAGATGTACTGTTTCCTGGCCACCATATATGTTGTGTATTTCTGAAAAAGCAGAGGGATGCTGTGAAGATGCATGTCAGTAACTAGTGGGAAGTATGTGGGCTTGGGACCTCTGCTCCTCCGGTTAATATGTGTTAGCACAGACAGCAGGGTGTGAATGCATCAATTGTGCGAGCTTCTCTATTCCAGTATTTGTGTGATATCCCCATTTTCATGGATGTAAACATCCCCTTTGTCAGGCTTGTCCACACGTCTTGCACTAAGGAGTTCTGTGTATACCTCTCGACTGACCAGATTGTGTCAGACTGTTCATGTTTACTGTTCATAGTTCTGCTGTATTCCACAGAATCATTATTCTGATTTGTGTGGTACTACACTATGATGATCTTATGATGTCTGTCAGTAACTGATAGCGTACATGTCAGCATCAGAAGTGACTTCCTACACAACATGTCTGTTGACACAACCCCTGTTACTATAGCAACATTCTATATTTGTACCTGCAATACTTACATTACATTCCCTTGCACTAAGAGGTTGTGACTTATGGTGCTGAGGTATGACTCCACTATATGTTATGGGTATATATTATATATACATACATATATATATATATATATATATATATATATATATATATATATATATATATATTTACACACACACACACACACACACACACACACACACACACACACACGCACACACACACACATATATATATATATATATATATATATATATATATATATATATATATATATATATATATATATATATACATATTCTTGTTATGTGTAAATATGAGTGTTGAATATACCTTCGCAGACGTATCTCACCATATTTATCTGCTATGTGTATATTTAGATGTAAAAACATGACTGATTCAACACTATTTTCACTTACAAGTACTAAACAATTGTAGTAGTCAAAGCAGTTGTTCACTACTATTCAGTATGTGTACTGAATGATATATTTGAAAAAACAACAACCATTTGCACAGCTCTGATGGCTTAGTGGTTAACTGCTGAGTTTATAGTTTACAGGGTCCTGAGTTTAAGGGCTGCTTACTTTGTTGCTAGGCAGAACACAGAATGTTGGATACAAAGTGGTTATGGCAGTTTTGAGCAGCTTTAAGTGAGTTTGCGCAGTTTTGCCCGATTATTACTGTTTATTACTGCCTGTAATGTAGGACTTTAAATTAACAGCATGTTTCACATGCAGTCTTAGTTATACACGTTATATTTTGTTTTAATGTTTACACTACTTGAGTGTGCACAGCATGGCTTTGATGCATTGTTTCTTTAAATTTAATTAACTATTAAGCCACGCTATGCACGTTCCATTTATATACCTGTTGGCGGTACTTTTGAATGTTTTATTCTGTTCTGAAGAAGCTGCAGTATAAACTACGGCGAAAACGCTCTTTCTTTTTAATAAAAAAAGTGTTAAACAACTGTTTGAAGTAACGACTATTGGACTTACTCTTTAGCACTTTCTTTTTAGTGCTTCTTTGCCCTGGCTTATGGAGGAGTAGGAGTTGGCATTCTTTGTGGTACACCAGTTTGTTTTTTGTTTCAACTTATTTCATTAGTATGTCGTCTGGCCAGCCCACTAGTCCAGCTAGCCCGGGATTATTTAACTCGGAGACGAACAATGACTCCAACAATTTAACTGCACTGATACGTGAGTTGTCTCAACGTATGGACACTATTTCTAGGAAATTGGATGGCATTGAAAAACGTGACAACCACCGTCTTATACCTGGTTCAGCAGAACAGTACGAACAACAACCAAGTACTGCGTTAAGGAGGTCAGGTGGCGTCCCTCTTACTTTGCCTTCTGGTAACTCTTTGGATGTTTCAATACCACCAGGGCAACGACCTTGTCCGTTACGGACATCGACCTTGTTCCACAACTCCTTGCCGTTAACTGGAGTTATGTACGATCAACATTTTCCACCAATAAACAACAACCAGCAGGACCATGGGCTCATTGCAGTTCCTAATATGGACATATGGATTAAAAATTTGGACAATATGAACTTCGAAGTAAGACAGGAACAACCGGCCATGGATTTACACAATTCTACAGTAAGTGATACTACTATTGCAGACAGACTGAAAAGCTTTGACTTGAAACTTTTAAAACTAAAAAAATTACAATTGGAAGTGAAGTATTTCAGGCAATGCCTTTCTGAGAAGATGATTCCTAAGGGGTTAAGGTCTAATTTTTGTCCTACGGGGTTATTTAATGACTCTGACTTTAATAAAGAACTAGCCCTACTTTTTGACAACCAGGGCTTCAAATTACTTGATTTAATGATCAAGCACTATAATATACAAATTGACAAGCTGACCACTGAAGTGTCGGTATTGGATACAGGCTTGAAAAACGATTTAGACTTTGATTGATATAAATTTGACTATGCTTGTATTTTCACGAGCATAGACTTGTTTATTGAAAAACTAAGAACAAACAAGAATAAAAAACTAGCGAGGGATAGACTTTCATATATGAACAACACTGCTTACACCAAATTAAGTGCTCCACGTACTACTAACTTGAAAGATGCAAGTAATGAGAGACCGGACCCACATCTATCTCTGAGTGGGCATGATCCTGAATTTGTTAATGATGATATAGAGTGTCAAGGCCCGAGATGTAGTAACAGAATACGGGCAAATGCTAATAAGAATGGTCCCCCTCAATATGTGAATAATAGACAGTACAATTACAACAACAATACCAACAATGGTTATTTTTTAGGACCACGGAATTCGAAGTTCCAACAGAAGAAATGGAACAAACCACAGAACTAATAGTTCCAGAGATTAGTGTAATTGAACTTGAAGTTCCATCAGTAGAAATGGAACAAACTATGGAGCTAACGGTTCCAGAGGTCACTGGAATGCATGAACTATATAATAACAAGTTGAAAATTCTTACCAACAAAAAGGGTGATTTTACCATTTATAACTTTTCAAGTGTTTCTTTAGAACCTTGTTTGATTGAACTTTTAGCATACGGGAACACTTTTGTCCCTACAAGGAAATGTAATTTGCCTAAGACAATTATTGATTTAAAATGTTATGTCAGGAAGCTTAACCTTAACATTATTTTTGACAATAATAATGTTATTAACGAATTTAAGCTAAAACTGGCTAGTACTTTTAATCCTCCCTTACATACTGGTTTAGCCTTTTTTGAGAAAGCATGAGAGGTAGATATTAGGCACTTATGTAATGACCATAAAGTTACCAATAGGCACCTAGACCATAACATCACAGTAGAACAAATGAGTTGTCTTAAACACCTTTGCTCTTCAGCTACAAGAGTGGTAAAACCTGATAAAGGAGGTGGGTTGGTCATTTTTGACAACCATACTTACATAGAAAAAATGGAGAGTATATTATCTAGTTCAGCTTACACTTTGTCTTCAATGAATGAAATGAATGTATCAAAAATGAGGATTAGAAGCTATTTCAGGGATATGTTCATTTGTGGTAAAATTGATTTAGACACGTACAATTATATCGACATTAGTATGTCGAAAAACCCCGTGATCTTCGGTATTCCGAAAATTCACAAGAACTTATACAACCCACCAATGCGGGCATTAATTGATAGCCGCTTATCAATAACCTACCCCTGTGCACAACTTGTTGAAACGATTTTGGCAAAATACCTGAAACTAATCCCAAGTATATGTAAGGACTCGTGGTCCTTCCTCCATAACATGAACAACATTGAATTTGACATCTCATTGAACTTCCTCACGGTCGATGTTGTTGACCTCTACACATCCATACCACACTTAGAAGCAGTAGAATGGATCTCCCTAATGCTTAGTAACCTTGGAGCTTCAAAAAAGGAGATAGATATTGTCTCTGAACTTCTTGACATCATTTTAACATCGAATTACTTTAAGTTCAATGGTAAAGTATACTTACAGAGACAAGGTATAGTGATGCGTTCACCTTGCGGTGCAACCGTCGCTAACCTGTTTATGGCATACTGGGAAAAGGTCTACATATTTTAAAATAGCACTACAATGAGGAAAATAAGATTTTATACTAGATACCTTGATGATGTGTTCATTTTGTTTAATGGGAATGCAGATGAAGCATCAACACTGATCGAATTCTTTAATGATTCCACCTCCTTTTTAAAATTCACATTCACTTTTTCGACTACTGAAATAGATTACTTGGATGTGAAACTTCATAAAGATGCAATCAACCTTGAATATTATTCTACTATATATAGAAAACCTACCTACTGCAATTCCTTTTTACATTTTAAAAGTTCACACCCTTTTAGGCAGAAAAGAGCCATCATTAAGGGTCAACTAATAAGAGCAGCCAGGATGTGTAGTAGGGAAACAGAATTTGCTATTGAGTGTAGCAATTTAAGAGGAATGTTCACGAGTAGGGACTACCCACTGACCATGTTTTTAGATCTTCTGGATGAGGTTAATAGTAAGCGCTTGAATGGCTTTTATCTCCCACTACTCAGTAGAAAAACATTAGAAGTAGACAATTTTAATTCCTATCTTGAAGTGAGTGAGCAGGACCTAGTAATAGTGAACAACAGTAACAGAAAAAGTAATAAGAATTTTTAAATACTTTTAAAACTAGTTTTATTTCTACTTTTAGTAGTAATTCCTTTGACATTCAACACATTTTAATTAAAAACTGGCACTTTATTATGAATAATGAAGAACTGTTCGAAAAACTAGGGGACAGACCTAGGTTCGTGTATAAACGTGGGAGTAACTTAAAAACTATTCTTGAAAATAACAATGGGTTGAACAACAATATAAAGTCTATAGGTTGCACGCAGTGTGGGTTCTGTAAGTATTGTCACTTTGTAAAAACTTGTAGTTTTTTTAAGATTTGTAACAAGAAATACTACATTAATTGTAAGCTTAATTGTACTTCTAGATCTATAGTATACCTGGCCCTATGTAACTGCTGTGAAGCATTTTATGTAGGAAAAACTGACCGAAGGTTACGTGATAGGGTTTACGAGCATTTGTACACAATAAAAACTAAAAAGTGTGAAAATGCCCTAGCAAAACACTGTTTAAAATTTGAAGGGCACTGTTTCTGTTTTATCACTATTGATGAAGTACCACAGTCTGTAAGGGGAGGACCAGTTAGTCTTTTATTAGAAATTCGAGAATTGGAATGGCAACTATTATTGAACTCATTCTGTGTTCCAGGGTTGAACGAACATTGTAATATCTCTTGTATATTAAAGATGAGGAACTATATGAGATGATACTAGTTCTTTATATGTAGAGATTTTTATGATCCTTGCCACCTTAACTTTACTTGATAAGGTTATTCGTAAAGTTAAGGTGTATATTTTATAGTTTTTGGTGTGTAATTCACTTTTACTCGTATTCTCATGTGTTTTGAGAGTATAAAGTTTTTAACTGACTGCGGTTTTGCAACAGATTTTTTTACTATTTTTTTAATTTCGGTCTATTTAGGACAGTATAATTAAAGTTTTGATGTTATTTATTTATAAGGACATGGCAAATTGTTGACAATTCTGTATTGGTTACTGTATGTTAACATTTGACGGGCTTTACATAACCCTTTATTATCTGTATTAATATTTTGTAGGATAAGCAGAATGTCGGGTTGATAGTGTATAATATCTCCTGTTTATTACTGCCTGTAATGTAGGACTTTAAATTAACAGCATGTTTCACATGCAGTCTTAGTTATACACGTTATATTTTGCTTTAATGTTTACACTACTTGAGTGTGCACAGCATGGCTTTGATGCATTGTTTCTTTAAATTTAATTAACTATTAAGCCACGCTATGCACATTCCATTTATATACCTGTTGGCGGTACTTTTGAATGTTTTATTCTGTTCTGAAGAAGCTGCAGTATAAACTACAGTGAAAATGCTCTTTCTTTTTAATAAAAAAAGCATTAAACAACTGTTTGAAGTAACGACTATTGGACTTACTCTTTAGCACTTTCTTTTTAGTGCTTCTTTGCCCTGGCTTATGGAGGAGTAGGAGTTGGCGTTCTTTGTGGTACACCAGTTTGTTTTTTGTTTCAACTTGTTTCATTAGTATTCCACAGGATCATTATTCTGATTTGTGTGGTACTTCACTATGATGATCTTATGATGTCTGTCAGTAACTGATAGTGTACATGTCAGCATCAGAAGTGACTTCCTACACAACATGTCTGTTGACACAACCCCTGTTACTGTAGCAACATTCCACATTTGTACCTGCAATACTTACATTACATTCCCTTGCACTAAGAGGTTGTGACTTATGGTGCTGAGGTATGACTCCACTATACGTTATGGGTATATATTATATATACACACATATATATATATATATATATATATATATACACACACACACACACACACACACACACACACACACATATATATATATGTGTATATATATATATATATATATATATACATATTCTTGTTATGTGTAAATATGAGTGTTGTATATACCTTTGCAGATGTATCTCACCATATTTATCTGATATGTGTATATTTAGATATAAAAACATGACTGATTCAACACTATTTTCACTTACAAGTACTAAACAATTGTAGTAGTCAAAGCAGTTGTTCACTACTATTCAGTATGTGTACTGAATGATATATTTGAAAAAACAACAACCATTTGCACAGCTCTGATGGCTTAGTGGTTAACTGCTGAGTTTATAGTTTACAGGGTCCTGAGTTTAAGGGCTGCTTACTTTGTTGCTAGGCAGAACACAGAATGTTGGATACAAAGTGGTTATGGCAGTTTTGAACAGCTTTAAGTGAGTTTGCGCAGTTTTGCCCGATGGTAAGCACTGTTAATGTATGGTTAAATTAATAAGCGCTTACACTGTGTAGGCTTTACTTACCAGTGCACAAATGTGCTTAGCATTTACATTTAAGCAACGCTTACACCTGCTAAGTATAGCTCAGCCCTGGTGACCAGTGATTACATTCCAGTCTGATAAAATAGCAGGGTAATGACATCTTTAATAAGTATATTTAATTCCATGTACATAACATGCTTCTATGTGCTGTCTTTACAGTAGCAAGGGGTGTGAGTATGCTGTATGGGACATCTGAGTATACATGGCTAGTACAACAATCTTTTCTCTTTGTATGTGTTTCATACATGGGTAGTATTCCAGGTTATATGCAGACACACTTGCATCTATTGTATCATTACGTTACTAATTTTAACAGTGCTTTTCTAAGTAAGAGTAGATTGCAGATTGTAGTACTGGAACCATATACCCCTGCATGCAAAGCTGGACTCTGAGTACTGACTATCGTGTTCTTGGTTTGTGAGCTGCATGTTATTAAGTATCTGCTACTGGATATTGATCTGATATGTGGATATTAACTGTAGACTACTATGTGTTTAGGACATGTCATTGGGGGATGCTGTCATGTAGTAATGGCATACCTATCATTGTCAGATGTATATCTGTCAAAACATTCATCCTAATGCATAACTTGTTGGCTAGCTGATTTCTGTCTGTCCTCTGTACAGATGTGCAGATGTCAGCTATCCATCTTGGCTGTTTACAGGCAATCTATGATTGACTGACACTGACATGTCTCCCCAGCTGTGTTATGAATCTCACAGCTAGGAAACCCACCCTGTATGCACCACATGCCATGGATACCTCAACCAGGCTACCACAGTCAACAGAACATGCTTGTGTACAGATCTCAAACCCAGACACTGGCCATGTTATGTAATATATGTTACATACATTTCAATTGGAGCACCTCAATAGCCCTCTGCAAGAGAAAAACAGATGATTGGATGTTGAATTTAGCTGTCACCCTGGGGATCACTCAAGTGGCAGTGGTTTATGGATGGCCTGCTGACAAATGTCAGGTAGCATGATACCAGTGTACCCACATGCCCTACTCTTCTCATCTCTCCATGGACATTAGCCTGGTATACAACTAGGAACACCTGCACCTATGGACCCCAGTACTGACAAATGTGCCAGTGTGCATTACTATATAACAGTGGCTGTATGTTTGTAAACGTGTAGTTGACAATACCCTGAGGGCCTTCTCACCCACTACACCCCATTCCCATACTTAGAAATGGCTGCTGCTGCTGCTGCTGTAATTGATGTTAAATGTACCTTGTAACACTCTTCACCATATGGGCTACCTTGAGCTTGCAGTACCAGCATAACACTGTTCTACAAATGGGTAGATATGTGTGGGTTACCCTCTGAGTCCTGGCAAGTTTGTGTATGTATGTGAGTGTGTATATTTGTAGGAGACAGCATTCTGAGGCCACATTCTCCAAATATAATAAACCTTACCATACATTATAAGGGATAGTGATGTTGCTGACATTAGGAGAGCCACGACAATCCCTCACCCTACTATCCCAGTGGCTTGTACAATAAATGCATATCCCTGTAGTAGCACTGATTAGATAGACAAGGGGGTTGTATTGCAGTCCTGGTCAATGTGTGATTGTGGGTATGTCAGAGCATTATCATGGGTTTCAGTGAGTCCAGTGTGGGGTGTGGGTGCTGGGTATACTGTTTTTACACCATGGTACCCCCATTACATCTCCCAAGGTCCACTGTATGAGGACCACTGTCACCATCAACCATACAGGTAACTGATTACACTAGCCAGCTCAATGATGCATGTGCTGTGTGCAAATTCTCTGTAACAGAATGGACTCACTACAAGGTAGTTAGCACTGCTAAACCATGTTATGTCAGATGTGTCTATGACTGTTATGTGTTTGTCAATGTGTATATGACAGTATGTCATACTATGTATTGTTCATTAACACCCAGTACATCCCCCATTACCATACTGTACAAGACCTGGTGATGTTCTTCACTTAACAAGAAACTCGGGACACACTTCATCCTAAAAGCTCTGTGGTGTGTGCAAATAAGGCCAAACACATTAGTAGTGATAACTACCTAGGTAGGGGTTCTACTGTCAGTGTTGCCAAGTAAGTGTGTGTGTATGTGAAGGGATCTACTTCAGTTTGCAGAAACGACATGTCCCAGGAGATCATTTGTCTGAGAACTAACTGGCAAAAGGTAACATTTCAAAGGAAGGGTCTATATTATAAGCACAAACACTTAGGTTGTGGAATACAGCATGATCGACACCTATTAAGTGAATGCACAATTCACTGAAACCTCAAAACGCGGAAATACACATCACCAAATTGTTTTGTTTGGCCAACACTGTTCCATCCAGTGATGAAAATAAAACATACTTCCCACTGCACCACTCGCTACATACTACCCACCCAAACAAAATAAATAAACCACATACATACACTAATCTAAACTCTACTTCTCACCCTACACTAACCCTTACATACATTACTATCTATGCACTAACCTTATCCTGCACCCTAACCCTAAGATCCTTAACTATTGCACACTTTCCTTAATAAGTTATACCCAAACAAAATAAATAATCCACACACATACACTTAACAAAACCCTACTTCTAGCCCTTACAAACATTACTATCTATGCACTTATCTTAACCCGCACCCTAACCCTAAGGTCCGTAACTATTGCACACTTACCTTATGGAGCTATACTGCAGAAGAGCCAACTATGCCGAATCGGGATTTCGAATTTCGCAGTTTCCGGTGTTCAGTGTACACATGGTTCGCTTAATAGGTGTCGATCATGTCTTATTCGACAACCTAAGCATTCTCGCTTCCAATATAGACCCCAAAGGAATCATCTTTTGGAAATTCATTCCATCAAAACTAGCAGTAGATGTGTAAATGCCCTCTTCCCCACTGTACAGCTGTACAGCAATACTGGAGTTGGTATATATAGTTGGGTGTAGTTGTTGTGGGCACAGCCACCCACATTGGGGTTATTGTTGTGCATATCCCCCTGCTTAGTCTGCTGTTATACTGTACAGTTTATGGTAACATGTTAAGTAGTTGTTAATCACACTATGTGTGGTTTTACGCCACCCCACACCCTCCAAAGTAGGGGGCTGTGCCACCCACTTCAGCACACTTGTTTACCAATTCCAGGATTGCACTACATTGTGGAAGAGGACATATACCCTGCCAGTACCATCATCAATGACATTAAACTGGCAGACTGATTATTTACTGATTAAATGAGTTCACTGCAAAATTAAGTACATCCATGTATACAGTATTCTCTGTGTATTGCATCAACACCAAAGCCTCTGTGTGTGTGTTATTCACAAACATTTGGTGTGTGCCACCCATTACACTTACCATTGTCCACTGTAGAAGAGCTGCTGACATCAGCCACCATGCACGCACCTATATACACCCCTCAGACCTATCAGCCATGTGGCACGTGCGGTAACTGTTATACAGACCTGACACTTGTGTTCACCTATACCCAGGATATGACACAATCAGTGTGTCACCACAGTGCCATACCCTTGTATGAAAGGACAGCAGACCAGCATCCTGCTGACACACAGACACCTACAACACAAACTGAATACATTATGGAGACCACAATCAGTCAATGTTAATAACAGCTATAATGCATCATGGCTGGACAGCTACACACCCTGACATGTAAGCATTAAACATTCCAGCTGAAAACATGTTAAACAGCATTACATTGCTAAACCTTAGTGCATTCACCCTGTGCATCAGAACCATATTAGCATGTCCCTGCATTGATGGTATGGATGACAGGGATGTGGCACAGGTATCATCATATACACAGGGTGTGTTGTGGGTTTGCCAGAGACCTAGGCTGAACCATTTGGTTGACATCATGTGTGTGTGTTAGGGGGTTCTTTATCAGTTGGGCTGTGCAGATGTGGTGTGTGTAGGTATGGAGGTGCCCTAGCTGTGTTGGTGGTGTGTGTGTGTGTGTGTGTGTGTGTGTGTGTGTGTGTGTGTGTGTGTGTGTGTGTGTGTGTGTGTGTGTGTGTGTGCATGCACACAGTTCTGCCATGTGGCTGCCCTATACAGAAGTTTGTTGGACAGCTGCAGACCGTATATGGCAGGGTGTACAGTTCACCATGTCTGGCCACGGACACAGGAACTGTGCTTGCCAGGGGTTCCACAGGCACTACCAGGTAGAAGCCCAGATATGTTACTCTCTCCTGATGATGACAATCGTCCGCAGGATCCTTGTCCTGTTGGGACTGGCCAGGACCACATGCACATGGCCTTCTGCGTTGTGGTGTGGACAGCACCCCCCTGCAGTGCTGGTGCTGGTACTACCACTACAGGAGTGGCTGTGACTTGTTGCATGTCCACGTATACCTCCACCTATTGGTGTTGCTTACCTACATCCACATGGCTGACACCGTACTCTCACCACATGCTCTAACACAGACACCATACGGTCGAGGATTCATACCATCTCGCCCAACCATCTCTCCAGGACCTCTCCAAAATAATAATGGGCACCTGCAAGATCACGGATGTTGTCAAGTACAAGAGAATGAGTAGGCACCGGAACCATAGGGCGAGGGGGAGGGAGTGCCCCCCCACTTTTACAGCTGCAAAGACCTGTAACGGAGGATGCAAGCATGCATGTACATCAAATTTAAACACAAAAGTGCACCCACACAGGACTCAAATACACACAGGAAGGCATTTACTCACAGGTAAGCTTAAGGCTCTGTTTTTGTTTTATTAGTAGCTGGTGTCCGTTTTAGTTTTACCTCAGTAGCTGGTGCTCCATTCAAGTTTGTGCTGGTGTCCAGTTTAGGGGTAAGCTTAAGGCTCCATTTTAGTTTTATTAATAGCTGGTGTCTGTTTTAGTTTTATCTCAGTAGCTGGTGCTCCATTCAAGCTTTTGCCCATTGTTGCTTTGTAGTTTTATCTCAGTAAGTAGCTGGTGGTGTGTGTGTGTGTGTGTGTGTGTGTGTGTGTGTGTGTGTGTGTGTGTGTGTGTGTGTGTGTGTGTGTGTTGAACAGAGCTGTGAAAATGTGTTTTGCCCGGCAAAACTTGATCAGTGCATATGCATAACTGCATGTTTCCATAGAATAAAAGTGTATTCATTTTGAAGAAACTAAATCATAACAGGTTATTTGGGGGTTACTGTTTAGATATAAGTTTTCTCTCCATAAATAAATCCTAAATATACTGGTACTTGTCACAGCTGACCTCCTTCACATTTATATTATTCTTCAGATGTGTAAACTGCTTCTATGTATATGGTAGGCTTCATCACATATTCCTGCTGAGAACCGTGCACACCATAATCTCCTGAAATACTTTACACGAATGCAGGCTTTATAAGTTCACAAGTATCTTTACTTCTGAAGTCACTAGAGAAGTTTATGGTTCTGCATAAATTGATCTGATGATGCAACTTGTATTTATCATAAGGATGAAGTGTTACAAGCAGTTTATTGCCACATGAAATTCTTCTAGTGGCTGTGAAATTCTTATCACTTAACCTGCTTTCTGCCTCCTCTCTTCCACTACCCGATGTAAATTGGCTAGGTCAATGCATCTTGAAACTGGGAGTTTTTGATCAAATTGAACCCTGTTGATCTGTCTGAAAATTCGGTAGATGCAAAACAGCATTAGAAAGTATGATAGGATAAATCGCTGATCTTACTGACTAAGAAGAAGCTGAAAGTCAAATCTTATTTTAATGCTGTCTTCTGATAATTTTCAGTACTTTGTGATACACTACCATTTTCTTAATGTAAGCTGCACATGAATAATTATAGGTTGTTTCTCTGCAGTTGTAACATTTTAAACATTGCATAATCTCTGAAATATTTGCCTGTGAGCATGGTTTGTACTGACAATGAGCTGTTTCCTAAACAGACCTGATATTTATAACACTAAATTTTGAAACAGAAATAGCAAAATGATTCCAGAAAATGCATAACTGCCTTTGAGTAACTGGATTTATACTTGTTCAGCTCATAGTATAATGAAAGCAGTTGAACAATACTCAATATAGTGCAGTGCAAGGCAATACTTTACAGCCTGGCTGCTAAACCAGCAATTTAAGTCTTAATACACTTTATCACTTTTTTAAGTGTCTCCTACCCAGATTTATTTATTTATTTTTGATTTGCTTATATTGGTGAGACAAATCCAAACTGGAATTTTAGCTATGTATTATATCAACCACTATATTCCACAGGTCTTTTTCAAAACAGAAACATGTACAAACTTTAAAATACCCTAAGTGCCTAGTCTGCATTTATTTCCACCTTACCAACCATTTATTTATTTAATTAATTATTTATGTATGTATGTATGTATGTATGTATGTATGTTTGTGAACTGGGCTCTTGGCTTGTTCCAAAAACCCACTTTCAGCTACTTCCCATGTCAATTAGACAGTAGCAATGTTTTTCTTAATATTTAACAATGAGTAAATGTTTCAAAGTGATGATATACAGTAAGGTCAGTAACATGCATTCAAGTTTATACAATAAATCATTAGACCAGATCATACAGCCAAGCATACATAATGGTTTAGCATACATTTTGTGAAATCTACAGCCTAGTAAGCATAATTGTACAAATAGAGTTTTATGTGATTTAGCTTATTTTAATAGAACAAAGGAAATACAGAAACAGAGAAAATGTTTTCTAATAAGAACTACAGTATCAGAAAGTGTAAGGTTTAGCACATAATATATAGTGATTAACAGACACGTTCTGCAGGGCTGACTTGACCACTTTTTTGCATATTTACTGATATTGTTGGATTGTAATTACAGACGTTTGAGTGGCCTTTTATGGATGAAATTTTCTGAAATGGGTAGTTTTGTCAATATTGGTTCACACATTTTGTTTCATTGCTTACTAGAAGACTGATCAAAACTACACATTTAAAATGCATTCTAACAAGAGGAAAGTGTGAAAGGCTCAAAAACATGGGCAAATTCTAAGCTTTGCTCTTGTTACCAAAGCAATGAATGAAAGTAAAACAGTTCACACCACATTACCTTGACCTGGCCAAGCCTTTTGACACAGTCCCCTACTCAGGTGTAGTGCAAAAGATGAATAATGTAGGAGCAAACACTTGCATCACTAGCTGGATTCCCAGCTTGCTCACAGGATGCAGGAGATGAAAATAGGGAAGAGACCAGTCACCAATGGAGTCCCCCAGGGTTCGGTGCTGACACTTTTTCTGTTTGGCATATGCATCTCAAAAGTAAAAGGAAATACCAAAGAGCTTTGGCCGGCTAAGTTTGAGATGACTGCAAGCTAGGAGCAGTTATGGAATCCTTAAATGACTTAACCATCATGCAGGAAGGTTTGTCCCAAATAATAACTAGTGTCAAAATCATGACAATGTCCTCTGAGAACTGACCCAATTGTTTGGCATTTGGGAACTTGTGTGTACAGTGACCTAACTTTTGACCAACATGTGCCCAGAGTCAAAAGAAAGCCTTTCTATACTGCACAGCTTATAAACAAATTGATTGTGACTAGATCTAGAGATGTTGTCCCCCTTTACAAAGCTCTCATTAGGTCAATCATTTTGTATAATGCCCACTTTGGCATTTGGCCCCATGCAACAATTGGAATACTTTCAGAGATACCTTAATAAAAGGATACAAGTCCTAAACAATACGTCTTGCATGGACCACCTCAAGGATGTATTACTATACTCAGTATCCTACAGAGTGCTTAGAAGTGACATGTCTGGCATGCAAGGCATCCTCCGACCTAATACAAATGGACTTACGGAACATCAGCAAGTCAAATGGCATCAGAAATACTCAGTCCAGGTATCTAAACTGAATGTTGTGGAGAGATGGAGATTTATCACAGAGGCTACCACTGGTCCAGAATAGACTATCCATAAAAATAAACAAAGCTCATCCGTCCATATTCAAATGCAACTTGGATCTAAGGATAGGTAATAGAAAATGTACTCCAGGATTTCCCCTCATGCCACTAATGGATACAGGCAGTTCCTAAATGCTGCATCCCTTACTTGGGTCCTCTCAAATTATCTATGGTATGGTCACAGTTATTCTCACTAGGGCTAATATACAATTATCAGCCATGGGATATAAGACCAATCAGAAAATGTTAATTCAAGCGCAAAAATGGAATTGGCTAAGCTTACAATATCCTCCAGGTGAACCTATATTGTGGTACTAAATAGTTATAAAAAAATGCCCTTTTTAGATCACTAGGTGCCCCTCTCACCCTCTGCTCCCCCAGTCTTCAGCAGCTTCCAGCACCTATGAGTAGCCCTCTGGAGCCTCAGACTCTGTCTGGTGTAACATTCCATACATGCTTGTGCCTCTATGATGGCCCAAAATATGCTTCTGGTGACACCTCCTGTGGCACTTCTGCCAGGGTCATGATGGCCAGCAGCCCTCCTATGAGCACCCCTGTACATCTGCCTGTGTGGTACCTCACTTGTCATCCAACTACAGCTGCTGTGTACAGACACATTTGCCATAGTCCCCACACTCTCCAGTCACATGCCACCACCTCCCAACTGTCCCTCATCTATGGCCACTGGTGATGGGGTATGTATGGGCATTGTGACTGTGTGCCGGGATGGGGTGGATAAAAGTGGGATGTCAACCGATGGCACAGCTTCAGCCCCTGACAAGTCTGCCTTTGCCTCACTATACCTATCATCATTGTCAGAGTCTGTATGGACACTAACATCAGTTTCCCTGCAGGAGGGACCCTGAACCACCTCACCACCTGTGAGGGGAAAACAAAAAATGTCATTTAAGACCTGTACGTTATTGCTTACCTATACACACACTCACTCTCTCACACACACACACACACACACACACACACACACACACACACACACACACACACACACACACACACACACACACACTTACAGGTGAGGTGGCACAAAGATATTACACAGACCTCTCATTACCAGTCAACATGCATGACATATGGCACTCAACAGCATGTACTGCAGCTATGCTCAATCCTTGTTACCAATATTATACATCTCTGTGATGCACGAGTTGTGTTAGTAAGTGATGCCCCTTCCCCTGGAACACACTGCACCCATGTACACAGTATCGCTGTGCACCTGTCTGACACATACCTGGGATGATATGAGGACTGATGTCAATAGTTAATGCCTGACCTCTGATTTGCAGATCTCATCATCAGCAGTGCATGTATGTGCAATAAAATACAGTTACACTGACAACCTTCAAAGCTTAATGAGGATATGAGGAGTGTACACACCCTTGTTGACATGCCAACCTCTTCCATGACATGCAATGGGGCCACAATGCTGCATATGTTAACATTACACACACCTGATATGTGACATATGACCTGTGCAATCAAATGTAGTATCAAAAAAATGTGTTAACCGTGCAGATGCTGAATGAGATGCATACACTATGTGGGTTGCATAAGTGTGCACACCCTTAACACAATGGTTTGTTGCAGCACCTGTTAAGTGAACTACAACAGTCACTATTCCTGGAAGGGGTATACTAGCATGGCCCATCTTCACTTACCATTATTTAGTCACTCTGCCCTACAAATGTCCCCCAACTTTGCCGGATTGCAAGGTCATCTCATGTGCACAGCCCTTGGAGGTCACACAGTGCCTTCACTATTGCTGTGGAATCAGGGTCATGTCTGGCACAATTCATGACCTTGTCTGTGTTCCGATACAGCCATTCTTAGCGAGCTTTGGATGCATACTTCAGTTCACTGTTGTGTTTCAAGATGACACCCCTCCCCATCCTCAGACTTATTGCAGATGCCTGACAACTATTGGCCACACATAAGTGTTATTTTGCAGTGTTCCAAATTCAGAACGCCATGTCTACCGGCCTAGTTCTTGATAATGAACAGCAAACCTAAAGGTATACACTGGCATCAGCAAGGTAAAAATGGGGATGCTGGGCCTGATGTGGTATGAGGTGTTGCTCGTGCACCACATGTATCTTTATTAATACTGTCTGTAGGTTTTAGACTTGGTCTCAGTGCACCATTATACATTGCAAAACATGCTTTTAAGAAACTTGATGTTATGCATATGCTACCTGCAGAGAGCCCTGGATGATGTTTCCTGTGGAACAACTCTTCCATCTGATGACTCTAACCCATAGGCCACACTTATGCAGATTCCAGGCGATTGTTGACACAGGTACTGCACAGGCAGTATTTGCGAGACATTCCTGTAAGTCCCTCAGTGTTGCTGCATGTTTCTGGGCAGCCTCCATGACCAGTCTGCAACATGTGTTGCCATCTGTCTTGGATGGCCATCTGTTTATTTTCTACATTAATGTTGTCCCATACTTCATACACACATACATGACTGTCTGCACTGTTTGTCATGGTGTATGCAATGGTGAGATAAGGCTACTTCTCCCAATCCTGAGTGCTACCTTTTGGATATGGGATCCATTCCATGGTTTGTAAGATGTGTGCAAGCCATGGCTGCCTCTGTTGCAGGTGAGTGGTTAAATGTCATGGACATACTTCAGCAGACCATTACTTGGTGTGACATTCAGGCCCTGTATTGAATGGAAGGTGTGTACTCAAGAAGAGTGAATGTTGTCAGTACCTCAAAAGCTGCTTCCACAATATGTTATTTGGAGTGTGTGCACACATATGCTTCCAGTGTTTGTTAAGGTATGTATTCCCCATATTTATTGTCCTAACATAGGATTCCATATTACACATTCATTGCTCATGTTAGGATCACATTACAGGTTGTAAAAGACATGGAATGTGGTATTGTGATTTGCCGTTGTTTAGATCAGGAACAGTTGCCATTGTAATAGTGGTGTATACACTGTTGTGGCCACTGTATAAGATTAATGTTTCAGACATGTCCCTAATGTAGGTCATTTGTCCCACCATTATGTTCATCTCTGTCCACACATCTTGCAAATGACAGGTTGTTAGGTATACTGCAGGACTCTTACATACCCTTCAGATATGCCACCATGGTGACCACTATGATGCAGTGCAGTTAACAGCAACAATAACTGAACGTGTACAGCATGCATTATGGGTAGGTGTATTAAATGTGTGCATGCCAAATACAATGGCCATAACATGGCCGTTGTATTGGCAAACCTGAACAAAACAACTCCATACTCATCAGCTACAGGCTGCTGCCTCAGTTGTATACCAGAGGGAGCCTACATAGTTGTGTGAGAGACATAATGTCAGTAGCCACACCTGTGGCACTGGTACAGAGTGGGGGCAGCATTTCAGTACATCAACAGTACAAACCCACAATACTAGAGATTATGCACATCTGTTCATTACTACACTGCAGCAATAGACTATCTTATCTGACATATGCATGTAGATACTTTACAGATGAAGATGGATAAACAACAGTGGTCTACTAATGTGCCCTGGGGCCTTACCTGCATGCTCCTCATCCATTGTGTGGGTGGCACCCACCTCCACAACACTATCTTCGGGTTTCTGGCTTGGCTGGTGGACGGGCGCCCCAAGGCTGGTAAGGAGCTCCTCAGCATGTGTCAGTGGGGGCTGGATGGCATGAACCCCACATGTGGCTAGCTGGTCCCTTCCAACTGCAGCAGCATGCTGACGGGCATGGTGTATCAGATCGGTGTACTGATGCCACACCTGCTCATAATTGTGGTTATGCAGACTGACATCATTTACCCTGTGGATGATCTCGTTCCACAGGGTGGTCCTCTCCTTCACATCATGGGCCCTGTACCCAAATAGGGTGCCATGATGTAGTATGATGAAGTGCATGATGACATCATTTTCCTGGGGTGTATATGCAGGGAGCCATTCCTGGGATATTGTACCTGGAAGACATAAACAGGACAAAAAGTTCAAAGGACCTCATACTGCAAGGATATAAAAGTTGTTAATTGACATCTACGCCCCCCCCACCACCATATCTGCAACAATAATCTAAACACACAAATCAATGGGTATGTTTACACCAAACCTACTGTTGGGACATATGTCCTATTGTTCAACAAATATTGAAATGTGTTCCTATTAATGTTCCATGTTGAAACAATATAATTGGTGGCCTGTTGCTATCAATGTAACCTGCATGCCATTGTAATGGTCACTGTGGTTCCATATATGCATGTGTTCTATTTGCTATGTAACTGTTCCAAATATGGTGTTTTGGGTTAATGGGAATATCTATGCATGCTGTTATAACTAATCCAGGATTGTGCTCACTATCACTAACCCACATATGTTGTAAAACTGCAACACCATAGCATGTTTGGGAAGGTCATTCCCAGCCGACCCACCTCTCCCACCTCATCTGGCTGTGGCACCGGGACCCAGCACATCTGGGACCCACCAGGGGACCTCCTCATCTGCTGATCCTGCACCACCTTCGGGTGGAATCACCTCAGGGGATGGGGCTCATCCCCACCTGGGAGCAGACATGAACAGAATCCTGTCACCGGAAGTCAGGTCCGGGATCTGGTGAGTAGGGAGCTCAGCAGAGAATTAGGAGATCTGCTGTGCCAGCTTGAGGGCCACATTGCACAATTAGAGGGTCAGCCTGCCCCTCCTGCTCAGACACCAGAACAGCCATCTTTGGGGCCTTGAAGGTGCAGTGGTGACTGCCCATAGGTGGGGACCTCAGTTCCACTGTTTCTATTTGGAGGCTCATGGGCTTCCGATTTCCAAACACCCCTGCCTGTCCATGCTGTTTACCCCCCACATGTGTCAGATACTGCCTCTGTATGCTGCCTTGTCTGTCTTGTCTGTTTTCTGACCCAACCTACCTCCCCAAATATACCTACTATCCTTGCCCAGCATCCCACTCTCACCTTAAAAAAGGGCAATCTGTTCCCAAAAAAATTTTGCCCCATACATAACTGTCCATTTTGCACCCACTTACAACTACTTAAAAGTGCCTTAATCACTCTGTATACAACAGCCCTTGTTCTGCCCAGCAACAAAATAACCAGCTCTTGCAAGTCCCGAACGGAGAACACTGCACACCATAGCCACAGCAATTTACCACTAAGCCATCTGAGCTGTATATATGTGTGTCATTTTCTCAGACATATCACACAGCACAGTCATTCAACAGTAGGGAAAATGTATTTATATATATATATATATATATATATATATATATATATATATATACATACACATATATACACGTATATATATATATATATATATATATATATATATATATATATATATATATGTATATATGTGTATATACATATATATATATATATATATATATATATATATATATATATATATATATATGTGTGTGTGTATATATATATATATATATATATATATATATATATATATATATATATATATATATATATATATATATATATATATACATATATGTGTGTATATATATATATATATATATATATATATATAGAGAGAGAGAGAGAGTGAGAGAGAGAGAGTGCATTCGGACATCGGATCCACACTCTGAACCTCCTTCCTCCACAGCTGAACCGTTCTGCCTTGCAACAAAATAGAGCATCACATGTGGACAAAGCCTAACATTAGGGGGGATATATAGGGACCAATCGTAGATATGCCTATTACAAACCTATGAAGTTTGTGCATGATACATTTCACATTACCATGACTGTTCTGAAGGTGGTGGGGTCTGAAACTCATGTGTCTGTTATGACTTCATTACTTCCACCTTCAGCTATTTACCAGACAAATACAGATGTTTGGAAGAAGAGAAAAAAACACTAAGATGGCTTAAATGTTGACATTCTGTGCAGATCTGCACAGTTGACAGGTATTGCCCTCTGCCCACAGGGCCAGATGCTATGTCCATAGCAGTTGTTGAGTAGGACATCATTACAGCAAGTCTTGATGGCATATATAAATCTTTCAAAATCATATATCCCATTATTACAGACCAAGTACTACATTCAATTACATGCTGACATGTTTCACATACCTGTTATATTATTATGCTCTATTCTGTGTTCCAGTTGATGTCTTCCTAGTTTATTTTTTTAGTGTTATTTTTGTTTTTCCTTTTTTTTATTTGTCTCTCTCTCTCTCTCTCTCTCCACTACAGGGATCAAGCTGGTTTGAATAGGTTGCAGCATGGCTTTTGTAGGTGATGCTCATGATCAGGTGATGGCCTCTGCACCAATTGGTGTTCCCCACTTGCTAATTGCATGCAGGTAGCTGTGTAGGTATTCCAGTAGCCATTGTCATAGCAATCCACTACTAGAAATGACTACATCATGTGGATGTTGTCCCTTTATCTTTCTTGTATGGAAGACATCCTTCCTGTGTGTGGGCAGCAGTGTTACAAACAGCAGGTAGCAATACCTCTTACAACAGGACTTGTGGACACAGGCCAACTACAGGTTTGTATAAAGTTCCAGACCTAGGGCCAGTGTGTGAGTATTGCTGTTATATGCTTTGAATACTGCTAGTTTTACAGGGTTTGTGTGTACATGCTAGTTTTGCATGGAATGCAGTCTGTCTGCATAGCTCTCAACTGTGGGCCTATCCACATGATGGCCAGAGGATTGGCTGTTATGTTTGTCTGTTCCCCACACAGGTCTTGTCCCTGACATATCTTCATTGAT